>NW_027475396.1:0-56538 GCF_051020985.1 Nomia melanderi | reverse complement strand
AGCTCTATAAAACTATATAAAACTACATAAAACTATATAAAACTATATAAAACTTAGAAAACTATCAAAACTATATAAAAACTATATATAACTATATAAAACTATATGAAACTATATAAAATTAAGAAAACTATATAAAACTATGTAAAACTCTATAAAACTATATAAAAACTATATTAAACAATATAAAACTATTAAAACTATATAAAAACTATATATAACTATATAAAACTATATAAAACTATGAAAACTATATAAAACTATATAAAACTATATAAAACTATATAAAACTATATAAAACTATATAAAACTATATAAATCTATATAAAACTATATGAAACGATTTAACACTGATAAAACTATATAATACTATATAACACTATATAAAACTATATAAAACTATAAAAACTAACAAAACTATATAAAACTATATAGAACTATATAAAACTATGTAAAACTATGTAAAATTATATAAAACTATATAAAACTAACAAAACTATACAAACTATATAAAAATGTTTAAAACTATATAAAACTATATAAAACTATATAAAAATATATAAAACTAACAAAACTATATACAGCTTTATAAAACTCTATAAAAACTATATAAAAACTATATAAAACTATATAAATCTCTATAAAACTATGTAAAACTACATAAAACTATATAAAACTAATAAAACTATATAAAACTATTTAAAACTAATAAAACTATATAAAACTATATAACACTATATAAAACTATATAAAACTATATAAAACTATATAAAACTATATAAAACTATATAAAACTAATAAATCTATATAAATCTATATAAAACTATATAAAACGATTAAAACTGATAAAACTATATAATACTATATAACACTATATAAAACTATATAAAACTATAAAAACTAACAAAACTAACAACACTATATAAAACTATATAAAACTATAAAAAACTAACAAAACTATATAAAACTATATAAAACTATATAAAACTATATAAAGCTATATAAAACATATAAAACTATATAAAACTATATAAAACTCTATAAAACTATATAAAACTAATAAAACTATATAAAACTATTTAAAACTATATAAAACTATATAAAGCTCTATAAAACTATATAAAACTATATAAAACTATATATAACTATCTGAAACTATATAAAACTAAGAAAACTATATAAAACTATGTAAAACTATATAAAACAATATAAAACTATATAAAACTATATAAAGCTATATAAAACATATAAAACTATATAAAACTATATAAAACTATATAAAACTATAGAAAACTATATAAAACTATATAAAAATATATAAAACTATATAAATCTATATAAAACTATATAAAACTATTTAAACTAATAAAACTATATAAATCTACATAAACTATATAAAACGATTTAAAACTAATAAAACTATATAATACTATATAACACTATATAAAACTATAAAAAACTATATAAAACTATATAAAAGTATATAAAACTATATAAAACTATATAAAACATATAAAACTATATACAACTATATTAAACAATATAAAACTATTAAAACTATATAAAACTATATATAACTATATAAAACTATATAAAACTAAGAAAACTATATATAACTATATAAAACTATATAAAACTCTATAAAACTCTATAAAACTATATAAAACTAATAAAACTATATAAAACGATTTAAACCTAATAAAACTATATAAAACTATATAACACTATATAACACTATATAAAACTATATAAAACTATATATATCTATATAAAACTATATAAAACGATTTAAAACTAATAAAACTATATAATACTATATAAAACATATAAAACTATATAAAACTATATAAAACTATATAAAACTCTCTAAAACTATATAAAACTAATAAAACTATATAAAACTATATGAAACTCTATAGTACTATATAGAACTATACAAAAGTATACAAAACTATATAAAACTATATAAAACTATATAAATCTATATAAAACTATATGAAACGATTTAACACTGATAAAACTATATAATACTATATAACACTATATAAAACTATATAAAACTATAAAAACTAACAAAACTATATAAAACTATATAGAACTATATAAAACTATGTAAAACTATGTAAAATTATATAAAACTACATAAAACTATATAGAACTATATAAAACTAAGAAAACTATACAAAACTATATAAAAATGTTTAAAAACTATATAAAACTATATAAAACCTATATAAAACTTTATAAAAATATATAAAACTAACAAAACCTATATACAGCTTTATAAAACTCTATAAAACTATATAAAACTATATAAAACTATATAAAACTATATAAATCTCTATAAAACTATGTAAAACTACATAAAACTATATAAAACTAATAAAACTATATAAAACTATTTAAAACTAATAAAACTATATAAATCTATATAAAATTATATAAAAACGATTTAAAACTAATAAAACTATATAAAACTATATAACACTATATAAAACTATATAAAACTATATAAAACTATATAAAACTATATAAAACTAATAAATCTATATAAGTCTATATAAAACTATATAAACCGATTTAAAACTGATAAAACTATATAATACTATATAACACTATATAAAACTATATAAAACTATAAAAACTAACAAAACTAACAAAACTATATAAAACTATATAAAACTATATAAAACTATGTAAAACTATATAAAACTATATAAAACTATATAAATCTATATAAAACTATATAAAACGATTTAAGACTGATAAAACTATATAATACTATATAACACTATATAAAACTATATAAAACTATAAAAAACTAACAAAACTATATAAAACTATATAAAACTATATAAAACTATATAAAACATATAAAAACTATATAAAACTATATAAAACTATAAAAAACTAACAAAACTATATAAAACTATATAAAACTATATAAAACTATATAAAACTATATAAAACATATAGAACTATATAAAACTATATAAAACTCTATAAAACTATATAAAACGATTTAAAACTAAAGAAACTATATAAAAACTATATAAAACTATATAAAACTATATAAATCTATATAAAACTATATAAAACTATATAAAACTATACAAAACTGTATAAAACTAATAAAACTATATAAAACTATATAAAACTACATAAAACTATACAGAACTATACAAACTGTATAAAAACTAATAAAACTGTATAAAAACTATAAATAAACTACATAAAACTATATAAAACTATATAAAGCTATATAAAAGTATATAAAACTATATAAAACTATATAAAACTATATAAAACTATATAAAACTATATAAAACTATATAAAACCTATATAAAAACTATATAAAACTATATAAAACTATATAAAACTATATAAAACTATATAAAACTATATAAAACTATATAACACTAATAAAACTGTATAAAACTATATAAAACTATATCAAACTATATTAAACTATATCAAACTAATAAAACTGTATAAAACTATACAAAACTATATCAAACTATATAAAACTATATAAAACTATATAAAACTATATAAAACTATATAAAACTATATAACACTAATAAAACTGTATAAAAACTATATAAAACTATATCAAACTATATTAAACTATATCAAACTAATAAAACTGTATAAAACTATACAAAAACTATATCAAACTATATAAAACTATATAAAACTATATAAAACTATATAAAACTATATAAAACTATATAAAACTATATAAAACTATACAAAACTGTATAAAACTAATAAAACTGTATAACACTATATAAAACTACATAAAACTATATATAACTATATAAAACTATATTAACTAACTATATAAAAACTATATAAAACTATATAAAACTATATAAAACTATATAAAACTATATGAAACTATATAAAATTATATAAAAATATATCAAACTAATAAAACTGTATAAAACTATATAAAACTATATCAAACTGTATAAAACTATATAAGACTGTATAAAACTTTGCAAAACTATATAAAAGTAATAAAACTGTATATAACTATATAACACTACATAAAACTATATAAAAACTATATAAAGCTATATCAAACTATATAAAACTATATAAAACTATATAAAACTATATAAAACTATATAAAACTATATAAAAACTATATAAATCTATATCAAACTAATAAAACTGTATAAAACTATATAAAACTATATCAAACTATATTAAAATATATCAAACTAATAAAACTGTATAAAACTATACAAAACTATATCAAACTGTATAAAACTATATAAAACTGTATAAAACTATATAAAACTATATAAAATTATATAAAACTAATAAAACTATATGAATCTATATAAATCTATATAAAACTGTATAAGGCTATATCAAACTAATAAAACTGTATAAAACTATATAAAACTATATCAAGCTGTATAAAACTATATAAAACTATATAAAACTATATAAAAACTATATAAAAGTATATAAAACTGTATAAAACTATATAAAACCATATAAAGCTGTATAAAAACTATATAAAACTAATAAAAACTATATAAAACTGTGAAAAACTATGTAAAACTATATAAAACTGTATAAAACTATATAAAACTATATAAAACTATATAAAACTACATAAAACTATATAAAAACTATATAAGACTATTAAAACTATATAAAACTATACAGAACTATATAAAACTGTATAAAACTATATAAAACTATATAAAACTATATAAAACTATGTAGAACTATATAAAACTATACAAAACTGTATAAAACTAATAAAACTGTATAAAACTATATAAAACTACATAAAACTATATAAAACTATATAAAAACTATATAAAACTAATAAAATTATATGAATCTATATAAAAATAATATATAAAACTGTATAAGGCTATATCAAACTAATAAAACTATATAAAACTATACAAAACAAATAAAACTATATAAAAGTATATAAAACTGTATAAAACTGTATAAATCTGTGTAAAACTATATAAAAACTATATAAAGCTATATAAAACTATATAAAACTATATAAAACTATATAAAACTATATAAAACTTTATAAAACTGTATAAAATTATATAAAACTATATAAAACTATATAAAACTATATAAAACTATACAAAACTGTATAAAACTAATAAAACTGTATAACACTATATAAAACTACATAAAACTATATAAAACTATATAAAAACTATTAAAATTATATAAAACTATACAGAACTATATAAAACTGTATAAAACTATATAAAACTATATAAAACTATATAAAACTATGTAGAACTATATAAAACTATATAAAACTAATAAAACTATATAAAACTATATAAAACTACATAAAACTATACAGAACTATACAAAACTGTATAAAACTAATAAAACTGTATAAAACTATAAATAAACTACATAAAACTATATAAAACTATATAAAGCTATATAAAACTATATAAAACTATATAAAACTATATAAAACTAATAAATCTATATAAATCTATATAAAACTATATAAAACGATTTAAAACTGATAAAACTATATAATACTATATAACACTATATAAAACTATATAAAACTATAAAAACTAACAAAACTAACAACACTATATAAAACTATATAAAACTATAAAAAACTAACAAAACTATATAAAACTATATAAAACTATATAAAACTATATAAAGCTATATAAAACATATAAAAACTATATAAAAACTATATAAAACTCTATAAAACTATATAAAACTAATAAAACTATATAAAACTATTTAAAACTATATAAAACTATATAAAGCTCTATAAAACTATATATAACTATATAAAACTATATATAACTATCTGAAACTATATAAAACTAAGAAAACTATATAAAACTATGTAAAACTATATAAAACAATATAAAAACTATATAAAACTATATAAAGCTATATAAAACATATAAAACTATATAAAACTATATAAAACTATATAAAACTATAGAAAACTATATAAAAACTATATAAAAATATATAAAACTATATAAATCTATATAAAAACTATATAAAACTATTTAAAACTAATAAAACTATATAAATCTACATAAAACTATATAAAACGATTTAAAACTAATAAAACTATATAATACTATATAACACTATATAAAACTATAAAAAACTATATAAAACTATATAAAAGTATATAAAACTATATAAAACTATATAAAACATATAAAACTATATACAACTATATTAAACAATATAAAACTATTAAAACTATATAAAACTATATATAACTATATAAAACTATATAAAACTAAGAAAACTATATATAACTATATAAAACTATATAAAACTCTATAAAAACTCTATAAAACTATATAAAACTAATAAAACTATATAAAACGATTTAAACCTAATAAAACTATATAAAACTATATAACACTATATAACACTATATAAAACTATATAAAACTATATATATCTATATAAAACTATATAAAACGATTTAAAACTAATAAAACTATATAATACTATATAAAACATATAAAACTATATAAAACTATATAAAACTATATAAAACTCTCTAAAACTATATAAAACTAATAAAACTATATAAAACTATATGAAACTCTATAATACTATATAGAACTATGCAAAGTATACAAAACTATATAAAAACTATATAAAACTATATAAATCTATATAAAACTATATGAAACGATTTAACACTGATAAAACTATATAATACTATATAACACTATATAAAACTATATAAAACTATAAAAAACTAACAAAACTATATAAAACTATATAGAACTATATAAAACTATGTAAAACTATGTAAAATTATATAAAACTACATAAAACTATATAGAACTATATAAAACTAAGAAAACTATACAAAACTATATAAAAATGTTTAAAACTATATAAAACTATATAAAACTATATAAAACTTTATAAAAATATATAAAACTAACAAAACTATATACAGCTTTATAAAACTCTATAAAACTATATAAAACTATATAAAACTATATAAAACTATATAAATCTCTATAAAACTATGTAAAACTACATAAAACTATATAAAACTAATAAAACTATATAAAACTATTTAAAACTAATAAAACTATATAAATCTATATAAAATTATATAAAACGATTTAAAACTAATAAAACTATATAAAACTATATAACACTATATAAAACTATATAAAAACTATATAAAACTATATAAAACTATATAAAACTAATAAATCTATATAAGTCTATATAAAACTATATAAACCGATTTAAAACTGATAAAACTATATAATACTATATAACACTATATAAAACTATATAAAACTATAAAAAACTAACAAAACTAACAAAACTATATAAAACTATATAAAACTATATAAAACTATGTAAAACTATATAAAACTATATAAAACTATATAAATCTATATAAAACTATATAAAACGATTTAAGACTGATAAAACTATATAATACTATATAACACTATATAAAACTATATAAAACTATAAAAAACTAACAAAACTATATAAAACTATATAAAACTATATAAAACTATATAAAACATATAAAACTATATAAAACTATATAAAACTATAAAAAACTAACAAAACTATATAAAACTATATAAAACTATATAAAACTATATAAAACTATATAAAACATATAGAACTATATAAAACTATATAAAACTCTATAAAACTATATAAAACGATTTAAAACTAAAGAAAACTATATAAAACTATATAAAACTATATAAAACTATATAAATCTATATAAAACTATATAAAACTATATAAAACTATACAAAACTGTATAAAACTAATAAAAACTATATAAAACTATATAAAACTACATAAAACTATACAGAACTATACAAAACTGTATAAAACTAATAAAACTGTATAAAACTATAAATAAACTACATAAAACTATATAAAACTATATAAAGCTATATAAAAGTATATAAAACTATATAAAACTATATAAAACTATATAAAACTATATAAAACTATATAAAACTATATAAAACTATATAAAACTATATAAAACTATATAAAACTATATAAAACTATATAAAACTATATAAAACTATATAAAACTATATAAAACTATATAAAACTATATAACACTAATAAAACTGTATAAAACTATATAAAACTATATCAAACTATATTAAACTATATCAAACTAATAAAACTGTATAAAACTATACAAAACTATATCAAACTATATAAAACTATATAAAACTATATAAAACTATATAAAACTATATAAAAACTATATAACACTAATAAAACTGTATAAAACTATATAAAACTATATCAAACTATATTAAACTATATCAAACTAATAAAACTGTATAAAAACTATACAAAACTATATCAAACTATATAAAACTATATAAAACTATATAAAACTATATAAAACTATATAAAACTATATAAAACTATATAAAACTATACAAAACTGTATAAAACTAATAAAACTGTATAACACTATATAAAACTACATAAAACTATATATAACTATATAAAACTATATTAAAACTATATAAAACTATATAAAACTATATAAAACTATATAAAACTATATAAAACTATATGAAAACTATATAAAATTATATAAAAATATATCAAACTAATAAAACTGTATAAAACTATATAAAACTATATCAAACTGTATAAAAACTATATAAGACTGTATATATAAGACTGTATAAAACTTTGCAAAACTATATAAAAGTAATAAAACTGTATATAACTATATAACACTACATAAAACTATATAAAACTATATAAAGCTATATCAAACTATATAAAACTATATAAAACTATATAAAACTATATAAAACTATATAAAACTATATAAAACTATATAAATCTATATCAAACTAATAAAACTGTATAAAACTATATAAAACTATATCAAACTATATTAAAATATATCAAACTAATAAAACTGTATAAAACTATACAAAACTATATCAAACTGTATAAAACTATATAAAACTGTATAAAACTATATAAAACTATATAAAATTATATAAAACTAATAAAACTATATGAATCTATATAAATCTATATAAAACTGTATAAGGCTATATCAAACTAATAAAACTGTATAAAACTATATAAAACTATATCAAGCTGTATAAAACTATATAAAACTATATAAAACTATATAAAACTATATAAAAGTATATAAAACTGTATAAAACTATATAAAACCATATAAAGCTGTATAAAACTATATAAAACTAATAAAACTATATAAAACTGTGAAAAACTATGTAAAACTATATAAAACTGTATAAAACTATATAAAACTATATAAAACTATATAAAACTACATAAAACTATATAAAACTATATAAGACTATTAAAACTATATAAAACTATACAGAACTATATAAAACTGTATAAAACTATATAAAACTATATAAAACTATATAAAACTATGTAGAACTATATAAAACTATACAAAACTGTATAAAACTAATAAAACTGTATAAAACTATATAAAACTACATAAAACTATATAAAACTATATAAAACTAATAAAATTATATGAATCTATATAAAAATATATAAAACTGTATAAGGCTATATCAAACTAATAAAACTATATAAAACTATACAAAACAAATAAAACTATATAAAAGTATATAAAACTGTATAAAACTGTATAAATCTGTGTAAAACTATATAAAACTATATAAAGCTATATAAAACTATATAAAACTATATAAAACTATATAAAACTATATAAAACTTTATAAAACTGTATAAAATTATATAAAACTATATAAAACTATATAAAACTATATAAAACTATACAAAACTGTATAAAACTAATAAAACTGTATAACACTATATAAAACTACATAAAACTATATAAAACTATATAAAACTATTAAAATTATATAAAACTATACAGAACTATATAAAACTGTATAAAACTATATAAAACTATATAAAACTATATAAAACTATGTAGAACTATATAAAACTATATAAAACTAATAAAACTATATAAAACTATATAAAACTACATAAAACTATACAGAACTATACAAAACTGTATAAAACTAATAAAACTGTATAAAACTATAAATAAACTACATAAAACTATATAAAACTATATAAAGCTATATAAAACTATATAAAACTATATAAAACTATATAAAAACTATATAAAACTATATAAAACTATATAAAACTATATAAACCTATATAAAACTATATAAAACTATATAAATCTTTATAAAACTGTATAAAAGTATATAAAACTATATAAAACTAATAAAATTATATAAAACTGTGTAAAACTATATAAAACTTTTTAAAGGTATATAAAACTAATAAAACTACATAAAACTATACAGAACTATACAAAACTGTATAAATCTAATAAAACTGTATAACACTATATAAAACTACACACAACTATATAAAACTATATAAAACTATATAAAACTAATAAAACTACATGAATCTATATAAAAATATATAAAAGTGTATAAGGCTATATCAAACTAATAAAACTATATAAAACTATGCAAAACAAATAAAACTATATAAAACTATATAAAAGTATACAAAACAAATAAAACTATATAAAACTATATAAAACTGTATAAAACTATATAAAACTATATAAAACTATATAAAACTATATAAAACTATACAAAACTGTATAAAACTAATTAAACTGTATAACACTATATAAAACTACATAAAACTATATAAAACTATATAAAACTATATTAAACTATATAAAACTATATAAAACTATATAAAACTATATAAAACTATATAAAACTATATAAAACTATATAAAATTATATAAAAATATATCAAACTAATAAAACTGTATAAAACTATATAAAACTATATCAAACTGTATAAAACTATATAAAACTATATAAAACTATATAAAACTATATCAAACTATATCAAACTAATAAAACTGTATAAAACTATACAAAACTATATCAAACTGTATAAAACTATATAAGACTGTATAAAACTTTGTAAAACGATATAAAAGTAATAAAACAGTATATAACTATATAAAACTATGAAAACTATATAAAACTGTACAGAACTATATAAACTGTATAAAACTATATAAAACTATATAAAACTTTATAAAACTATGTAGAACTATATAAGACTATATAAAACTAATAAAACTATATAAAACTATATAAAACTATAAAAAACTATATAAAACTAATAAAACTATATGAATCTATATAAAAATATATAAAACGGTATAAGGCTATATCAAACTAATAATACTATATAAAACTATACAAAACAAATAAAACTATATAAAGGTATATAAAACTGTATAAAACTGTATAAATCTGTGTAAAACTATATAAAACTATATAAAGCTATATAAAACTATATCAAACTGTATAAAACTGTATAAAACTATATAAAACTATATAAAACTATATAAAACTATATAAAACTATATCAAACTAATAAAACTATATACAACTATATCAAACTATATAAAACTATATAAAACTATATAAAACTATATAAAACTATATAAAACTATATAAAACTATATAAAACTATATCAAACTAATAAAACTGTATAAAACTATACAAAACTATATCAAACTGTATAAAACTATATAAGACTGTATAAAACTTTGTAAAACTATATAAAAGTAATAAAACAGTATATAACTATATAAAACTATTAAAACTATATAAAACTATATAAAACTATACAGAACTATATAAATTGTATAAAACTATATAAAACTATATAAAACTATATAAAACTATGTAGAACTATATAAAACTATATAAAACTAATAAAACTATATAAAACTATATAAAACTATATAAAACTATATAAAACTAATAAAACTATATAAAACTATATAAAACTATAAAAAACTATATAAAACTAATAAAACTATATGAATCTATATAAAAATATATAAAACGGTATAAGGCTATATCAAACTAATAATACTATATAAAACTATACAAAACAAATAAAACTATATAAAGGTATATAAAACTGTATAAAACTGTATAAATCTGTGTAAAACTATATAAAACTATATAAAGCTATATAAAACTATATCAAACTGTATAAAACTGTATAAAACTATATAAAACTATATAAAACTATATAAAACTATATAAAACTATATCAAACTAATAAAACTATATACAACTATATCAAACTATATAAAACTATATAAAACTATATAAAACTATATAAAACTATATAAAACTATATAAAACTATATAAAACTATATAAAACTATATAAAACTATATCAAACTAATAAAACTGTATAAAACTATACAAAACTATATCAAACTGTATAAAACTATATAAGACTGTATAAAACTTTGTAAAACTATATAAAAGTAATAAAACAGTATATAACTATATAAAACTATTAAAACTATATAAAACTATATAAAACTATACAGAACTATATAAACTGTATAAAACTATATAAAACTATATAAAACTATATAAAACTATGTAGAACTATATAAAACTATATAAAACTAATAAAACTATATAAAACTATATAAAACTATATAAAACTATATAAAACTAATAAAACTATATAAAACTGTGTAAGACTATATAAAACTATATAAAACTATATAAAACTAATAAAACTATATGAATCTATATAAAAATATATAAAACTGTATAAGGCTATATCAAACTAATAATACTATATAAAACTATACAAAACAAATAAAACTACATAAAAGTATATAAAACTGTATAAAACTGTATAAATCTGTGTAAAACTATATAAAACTATATAAAGCTATATAAAACTATATAAAACAATATAAAACTATATAAAACTATATGAAACTATATAAAATTATATAAAAATATATCAAACTAATAAAACTGTATAAAACTATATAAAACTATATCAAACTGTATAAAACTATATAAGACTGTATAAAACTTTGTAAAACTATATAAAAGTAATAAAACTGTATATAACTATATAACACTACATAAAACTATATAAAACTATATAAAGCTATATCAAACTATATAAAACTATATAAAACTATATAAAACTATATAAAACTATATAAAACTATATAAAACTATATAAATCTATATCAAACTAATAAAACTGTATAAAACTATATAAAACTATATCAAACTATATTAAACTATATCAAACTAATAAAACTGTATAAAACTATACAAAACTATATCAAACTGTATAAAACTATATAAAACTGTATAGAACTATATAAAACTATATAAAATTATATAAAACTAATAAAACTATATGAATCTATATAAATCTATATAAAACTGTATAAGGCTATATCAAACTAATAAAACTGTATAAAACTATATAAAACTATATCAAGCTGTATAAAACTATATAAAACTATATAAAACTATATAAAACTATATAAAAGTATATAAAACTGTATAAAACTATATAAAACCATATAAAGCTGTATAAAACTATATAAAACTAATAAAACTATATAAAACTGTGAAAAACTATGTAAAACTATATAAAACTGTATAAAACTATATAAAACTATATAAAACTATATAAAACTATATAAAACTGTATAAAACTATATAAAACTAACAAAACTATATAAAACTGTGTAAAACTATATAAAACTGTTTAAAAGTATATAATACTAATAAAACTACATAAAACTATACAGAAATATACAAAACTGTATAAAACTAATAAAACTGTATAAAACTATATAACACTACATAAAACTATATAAAACTATATAAAACTATATAAAACTAATAAAATTATATGAATCTAGATAAAAATATATAAAACTGTATAAGGCTATATCAAACTAATAAAACTATATAAAACTATACAAAACAAATAAAACTATATAAAAGTATATAAAACTGTATAAAACTGTATAAATCTGTGTAAAACTATATAAAACTATATAAAGCTATATAAAACTATATAAAACTATATAAAACCATATAAAACTATATAAAACTTTATAAAACTGTATAAAATTATATAAAACTATATAAAACTATATAAAACTATACAAAACTGTATAAAACTAATAAAACTGTATAACACTATATAAAACTACATAAAACTATATAAAACTATATAAAGCTATTAAAACTATATAAAACTATACAGAACTATATAAAACTGTATAAAACTATATAAAACTATATAAAACTATATAAAACTATGTAGAACTATATAAAACTATATAAAACTATATAAAACTAATAAAACTATATAAAACTATATAAAACTACATAAAACTATACAGAACTATACAAAACTGTATAAAACTAATAAAACTGTATAAAACTATATAAAACTACATAAAACTATATAAAACTATATAAAGCTATATAAAACTATATAAAACTATATAAAACTATATAAAACTATATAAAACTATATAAAACTATATAAAACTATATAAAACTATATAAACCTATATAAAACTATATAAAACTATATAAAACTTTATAAAACTGTATAAAAGTATATAAAACTATATAAAACTATATAAAACTATATAAAACTATATAAAACTATATAAAACTATTAAAACTATATAAAACTATATAAAACTGTGTAAAACTATATAATACTAATTAAACTATATAAAACTGTATAAGGCTATATCAAACTAATAAAATTATATAAAACTCAACAAAACAAATAAGACTATATAAAAGTATATAAAACTGTATAAACCTATATAAAGCTATATAAAACTATATAAAACTATATAAAACTGTGTAAAACCATATAAAACTACATAAAACTATATAAAACTATATAAAACTAATAACACTATATAGAACAATATAAAACTATAAAAAGCTATGTAAAACTATATAGAACAATATAAAACTATATAAAACTATCTAAAACTATATAAAATTATATAAAACTGTATAAAATAAATAGAACTGTGTAAAACTATATAAAACTATATAAAACTATATAAAACTATATAAAACTATATAAAACTGTATAAAACTATATAAAACTAATAAAACTATATAAAACTGTGTAAAACTATATAAAACTGTTTAAAAGTATATAATACTAATAAAACTACATAAAACTATACAGAACTATACAAAACTGTATACAACTAATAAAACTGTATAAAACAATATAAAACTACATAAAACTATATAAAACTATATAAAACTAAATGAAACTAATAAAACTATATGAATCTATATGAAAATATATAAAACGGTATAAGGCTCTATCAAACTAATAAAACTATATAAAACTATACAAAACAAATAAAACTATATAAAAGTATATAAAACTGTATAAAGCTGTATAAATCTGTGTAAAACTATATAAAACTATATAAAATTATATAAGACTATATAAAACTATACAAAATTATTTAAAACTATATAAAACTATATAAAACTATACAAAACTATATAAAACTATATAAATCTATTAAAACTATGTATAACTGTATAAAACTAATAAAACTATATAAAACTATATAAAACTATGTAAAACTATACAAAACTATATAAAACTATATAAAACAATATAAAGCTATATTATAGTATGTAAAACAATATAAAACTAGCAAAACTATTAAAACTATATAAAACTATATAAAACTATATAGAACTGTATAAAACTATGTAAAACTATATAGAACTATATAAAACTATGTAAAACTATATAAAACTAATAAAATAGTATCAAAATACATAAAACTATATAAAACTATATAAATCAATATAAAATTATGTAAAAGTATATAAAACTGAGGAAAACTATATAAAATATATAAAACTATATAAAACTATATAAAGCTATATAAAACTATTTAAAACTATATAAAACTATATAAATATATATAAAACTAAATTAAACTATATAAAACTATATAAATCTATATAAAACTATGCTAACCTATGTAAAACTATGTAAAACTATATAAAACAAATAAAACTATATAAAACTATATAAAACTACATAAAACCATATAAAACTATACAAAACTATATAAAACTATATAAAACTATATAAAGCTATATAAAACTATATAGAACTATATAGAACTACATAAAACTATATAAAATAATAAAACTATATAAAACTATATAAAACTATATGAAACTAATAAAACTATATAAAACTTATAAAACTATATAAAACTATATAAAACTATATAAAACTATATAAAACTGCATAAAACTATATAAAACTATATAAAATTATATAAAACTTCATAATAATATATATGACTACGTAACACAATGTAAAAGGTGAAATACAATAAAAAAGAATACAAAACAATGTAAAACCGCGTAAAACTATATAATGCCCTAGAAACGTGTATAATACTATATAAAACTGTATAAAATTATATAGAACTATAATATACTATACAAAATTGTATAAAACTGTATAAAATTATATAACACTCGCATAACACAGGTTCAGATCGTTTCTCGGCTTTATGGTTAATATCACCGTGTGCTCGCATAACACAGATCCGGATCGCCTCCCGGGCCTTATGGCTAAGCTCAAAGTGTACTCGTATAACACACATCCAGATCGCTTCTCGGCCTTACGGCTAAGTTCATAGTGTACTCGCATAACACATATCCAGGTGGCTTCTCGGCCATATGGATAAGATCAAAGTGTACTCGAATAACCCAGATCCATCTCCCTTCTCGGCCTTATGGTTATGCTTTGCCATAAGCCCGAGAGGAGATCAGCATATGGGTTACTCCAGTACACTTTGATCTTAGCCATAAGGCCGAGAAGCGATCTGGATTTGGGTTATTCGAGTACAATTTGATCTTAGACATAAGGCCGAGAAGCGAACTGGATGTGTGTTATGCGTGTACCCTTTCACCTTAGCCATAAGTCCGAGAAACGATCTGGATTTGTGTTATATGAGTACACTGTGATCTTAGCCGTAAGGCCGAGAAGCGATCTGGATGTGTGTTATGCGAGTACAATGTGATCTTCTCCATATTGCCGAGAAGCGATCTGAATGTGGTTCATTCGAGTACACTTTGATCTTAGCCCTATTGCCGAGAAGTGATCTGTATGTGTGTTATGCGAGTGCACTTTGGTCTTAGCCATAAGGCCGAGAAGCTATCTGGTTTTGGGTTAGGCGTGCGCACATTGATCTTAGTCATACGGCCGAGAAGCGATCTGGATTTGAGTTATTCGAGTACACATTGATCTTACCGATAAGGGCGAGAAGCGATCCGGATGTGTGTTATGCGAGTCCACTTTGATCTTACCGATAAGGCCGAGAAGCGATACGGATGTGTGTTATGCGTGTACACTTTGGTCTTACCCATAAGGCCGAGAAGCGATCAGGATTTGGGTTATTCGAGTACACATTGATCTTAGTCATAAGGCCGAGAAGCGATCTGGATGTGTCTTATGCGAGTACACTTTGATCTTGGCCATAAGGCCGAGAAGCGATCTTGATTTGGTTTATCGGAGTACACTTTGATCTTATACATAACGCCGAGAAGTAATCTGCACGTGTGTTATGCGAGTACATTTTGATCTTAGCCACAAGTATGAGAAGCGATGTGGAATTGTGTTTTTCGGGTACACTTTCATCTTGGCCATAAGGCCGAGAAGCGGTATGTTTGTGTGTTATGCGATTACACTTTGATCTTACCCATAAGGCCGAGATACGAAATGGACGTGTGTTATGTGAATACACTTTGATCTTTGCCATAAGGACGAGAAGCGATCTGGATGTTTGTTATGCTAGTACACTTTGGTCATAGCCGTAAGGCTGAGGAGCGAACTGGATGTCTGATATGCGTGTACACTTTGATCATAGCCATAAGCCCGAGAAGTGATTTGTACGAGTGTTATACGAGTACACTTTGGTCTTAGCCTTAAGGCCGAGAAGCGAAATGGATGTGTTATGCGAGTACACTTTGATCTTAGCCATAAGGCCTAGAAGCAATCTGGATCTGTGTTACACGAGTACACTATAATCATAGAAATAAGGCAGATAAGCGATCTGGTTGTGTCTTATGCGAGTACACTTTGATCTTAGCCATAAGGCCGAGAAGAGATCTTGATGTGTGTTATGCGAATACACTTTGATCTTAGCCGTAAGGCCGACATGCGATCTGGCTGTGAGTTATGCGAGTACACTCTCATCTTTGCCATACGGCCGAGAAGCGATCTGGATTTGGGTTATTCGAGTACACTTTGATCTTAGCCATAAAGCCGAGAATCGATCTGGATGTGTGCTATGCGAGTACATTCTGATCTTATCCATAAGGCCGAGAAGCGATCTGGATGTGTGTTATACGAGTACACTTTGATCGTAGCCACAAGGCCGAGAAGCGATCAGGATGTGGTTTATCCGAGAACACTTTGATATTAGCCATAAGGCCGAGAAGCAACCTGTATGTGTGTTGTACGGATACTCTTTGAGCTTAGGCATAAGGCCGAGAAGCGATCTGGATTTGGTGCATTCGAGTACACTTTGATCTTAGCCATAAAGCCGAGAAGCGAGCTGGATGATTGTTATGCGAGTACACTTTGATCTTAGCCCTAAGGCCGAGAAGCGATCAGCATTTGTGTTATGCGAGTACACTTGGATCTTAGTCATAGGGCCGAGAAGCGATTTGGATTTGGTTTATGCGAGTACACTTTAATCTTTGCCCTGTTGACGAGGAGCGATCTGGATTTGAGTTGTTCGAGTACACTTTGATCTTATCCTTAAGGCCGAGGAGCGATCTGGATTTGAGTTATTGGAGTACAATTTGATCTCAGCCATAAAGCCGAGAAGCGATCTGGATGTGTGTTATGCGAGTGCACTTTGTTCTTTGCCATGAGGCCGGTACGCGATCTGGATTTAGGTTATTCGAGTTCACTTTGATCTTAGCCAGAAGGCAGAGAAACGATCGTGATGAGTTTTATGGGAGTACAGATTCATCAAAGCCATAAAGCCGAGGAGCGATCTGGATTTGTGTTATTCCAGTTCACTTTGATCTTAGCCATAAAGCCGAGAATCGATCTGGATGTGTGCTATGCGAGTACATTCTGATCTTATCCATAAGGCCGAGATGCGATCTGGATGTGAGTTATACGAGTACACTTTGATCGTAGCCACAAGGCCGAGAAGCGATCAGGATGTGGTTTATCCGAGAACACTTTGATATTAGCCATAAGGCCGAGAAGCAACCTGTATGTGTGTTGTACGGATACTCTTTGAGCTTAGGCATAGGGCCGAGAAGCAACCTGTATGTGTGTTGTACGTGTACTCTTTGAGCTTAGGCATAAGGCCGAGAAGCGATCTGGATTTGATGCATTCGAGTACACTTTGATCTTAGCCATAAGGCCGAGAAGCGCTCTAGATTTGGGTTATGCGAGTACACTTTGATCTCAGCCATAATGCGGATAAGCGATCTGGATGTGCGTTATGCGAGTACACTTTGAACTTAACCATAAGGCCCAGAAGCGATCTGGATATGTGTTATGCGAGTACACTTTGTTCTCAGCCATGAGACCAACAAACGATCAGGATGTGTGTTATGCGAGTAAACTTTGATCTAAGCCGTAAAGCCGAGAAGCGATCTGGATATGTGTTATGCGAGCACACTTTGATCTTAGCCATACGGCCGAGCAGCGACCTGGATGTTTGTTATGCGAGTACACTTTGATCTTAGCCATAAGGCCGAGCAGCTACCAGGATTTGTGTTATTCGAGTACACCTTGATCTTAGACGTAAGACCGGGATGCGATATGGATGTGAGTTATGCGGGTACACTTTGATCGTAGCCAGAAGGACGAGAAGCGATCTTGATTTGAGTTATTTGAGTACCCGTTGATCTTAACCATAAGGCAGAGAAGCGATCAGTATGTGTGTTATGCGAGTACACTGTGATCTTAGCCATATGGACAAGAAGCGATCTGGATTTCGGTTATTCGAATACACTTTGACCTTCGCCATAAGGCCGAGCAGCGATCTGGATTTGGGTTATTCGAGTACACTCTGATCTTAGCCACAAGGCCGAGAAGCGATCTGGAAGTGCGTAATGCGAATACACTTTATCTTAGTAATAAGGCCGATTACCGATCAGGATTTTGGTTATTCGAGTACGCTTTGATCTTTGTCATAAGGCCCAGAAGCGATCTGGTTGTGTGTTATGCGAGTACACCCAGACCTTAGCCATACGCCCGAGAAGCGATCTGGATGTGCGTTATGCGAGTACTGTGTGATCCTAGCCATAAGTCCGAGAAGCGATCTGGATGTGTGTTATGACAGCTCACTCTGATCTTAGCCATATGCCCGTGATGCGTTCTGGATGTGTGTTATGCGAGTACACATTTATCTTAGCCATAACGCCGAGAACTGATCTGGATTTGGGTGATTCGAGTTCACTTTGATCTTAGCGATAAGGCCGAGAACCGATCTAGATGTTTAGTGTTATGCAAGTTCACTTTGATCATAGCCACAAGCCCGAGAAGCGATACGGATTTAGGTTATTCGAGTACACTCGGATCTTAGCCATAAGGCCGAGAAGCGATCTGGATTTGGGTTGTTCGAGTACACTTTGATCTTGGCCATATATCCGAGAAGCGATCTGGGTTTTGGTTATGCGAGTACAATATGATCACCGCCATACGCCTGAAAAGCGAACTGTATTTGGGTTATGCGAGTACACTTTGATCTCAGCCAAATGCCGAGTAGTGATCTGGATGTGTGTTATGCGAGTAGACTTCGATCTTAGCCATAAGGACGAAAAGCGGCCTGGATTTGGGTTATGCGAGTTCACTTTGATCTTAGCCATAAATCCGAGAAGCGATTTGGATTTGGGTTGTTCGAGTACACTTTGATCTTAGCCATAAATCCGAGAAGCGATCTGGATGTGTGTTATGAGAGTACAATGTGATCTTAGCCATAAGACCGAGAAGCGATCTGGTTCTGTGTAAAGAGAGTACACTTTGATCGTAGCCATACGACCGAGAAGCAACCTGGACATGTGTGAGGCGAGTACACTTTGATCTTAGCCATAAGGCCGAGAAGCCATCTTTATTTGGGTTATTCGATCACACATTTATTTTAGGCATAAGGCCGAGAAGCGTTCTGGATGTCTGTTATGCTAGTACTCTTTGATCTTATCCATAAAGCCTAGTAGCGATCTGGATGTGTGTTATGCGAGTACACAATGATCTTTGCCTCAAGGCCGAGAAGCTATCTGGAGGTGTGTTATGCGACTGCAGTTTGATCTTAGCCATAAGGTCGAGAATAGTCCGCTATGTGTATTATGTGTGTACACTTTGATATTAGCTATAAGGACGAGAAGCGATCAGGATGTGTGTTATTCGATTACGCTTAGATCTTAGCCGTACGGACGAGCAGCGATCTGGATTTGGGTTATTCGTGTACACTTTGATCTTAGCCGTACGGCCGAGCATCGATCTGGATTTGGGTTATTCGTGTACACTTCTATCTTAGCAATAGGGCCGAGAAGCGTTCTGGATGTGTGTTATGCGAGTACACTTTGATGTTAGCCATGAGGCCGAGAATCTATCTGGTTGTGTGTTATGCCAGTACACTTTGATGTTAGCCATAAGGCCGAGAAGCGATCTGGATTTGGGTTATGCGAGTACAATCCGTTGTTAGCCATAAGCCCCAGAAGCGATCTGGATGTGCGTTATGCGTGTACACTCTTTTCTTAGCCATAAGGCCGCGAAGCGTTCTGGATGTGTGTTATGCGAGTACACTTTGATCTTGTCCATAAAGCCGAGAAGCGATCTGGATTTGTGTTATTCGAGTACGCTTCGATCTTAGTCATAAGGAGAGGAGCGATCTGGATTTGGGTTATTCGAGATCACTTTGATCTTAGCCACAAGGCCGAAGAGCGATCTGGATTTGTGTTATTCAAGCACAATTTGATTTTTGCCAAAAGGCCGAGAAGGGATCTGGATATGTTTTATGCGAGTACACTTTGATCTTAGCCATAAGGCCGAAAAGCGAACTGGATGTGTGTTAGGCGAGTACTCTCTGATCTTAGACATAAGGAAGAGAAGCGATCCGGATGAGTGTTATGCACGTAAACTTCGATCTTTGCCATAAGGCCGATAAGCTATCTGGAGGTGTGTTATGCGACTGCAGTTTGATCTTAGCCATAAGGTCGAGAATAGTCCGCTATGTGTATTATGTGTGTACACTTTGATATTAGCTATAAGGACGAGAAGCGATCAGGATGTGTGTTATTCGATTACGCTTAGATCTTAGCCGTACGGACGAGCAGCGATCTGGATTTGGGTTATTCGTGTACACTTTGATCTTAGCCGTACGGCCGAGCATCGATCTGGATTTGGGTTATTCGTGTACACTTCTATCTTAGCAATAGGGCCGAGAAGCGTTCTGGATGTGTGTTATGCGAGTACACTTTGATGTTAGCCATGAGGCCGAGAATCTATCTGGTTGTGTGTTATGCCAGTACACTTTGATGTTAGCCATAAGGCCGAGAAGCGATCTGGATTTGGGTTATGCGAGTACAATCCGTTGTTAGCCATAAGCCCCAGAAGCGATCTGGATGTGCGTTATGCGTGTACACTCTTTTCTTAGCCATAAGGCCGCGAAGCGTTCTGGATGTGTGTTATGCGAGTACACTTTGATCTTGTCCATAAAGCCGAGAAGCGATCTGGATTTGTGTTATTCGAGTACGCTTCGATCTTAGTCATAAGGAGAGGAGCGATCTGGATTTGGGTTATTCGAGATCACTTTGATCTTAGCCACAAGGCCGAAGAGCGATCTGGATTTGTGTTATTCAAGCACAATTTGATTTTTGCCAAAAGGCCGAGAAGGGATCTGGATATGTTTTATGCGAGTACACTTTGATCTTAGCCATAAGGCCGAAAAGCGAACTGGATGTGTGTTAGGCGAGTACTCTCTGATCTTAGACATAAGGAAGAGAAGCGATCCGGATGAGTGTTATGCACGTAAACTTCGATCTTTGCCATAAGGCCGATAAGCGATCTGGATTTGGTTTATGCTAGTACGCGTTCATATTAGCCGCAAGGCCCGGGAGGCTATCTGGATCCGTGTTATGCGAGTTTTCTATAATTTTATACAGTTTTATACAGCATTGTATAGTATATTACAGTTCTATGTTATTTTATACAGTTTTATGTAGTATTATACATGTTTCTATAGCATTATGTAGTTTTACGCGGTTTTACATTGTTTTGTATTCTTTTTTATTGTATTTCACCTTTTACATTGTGTTATGCAGTTATATATATTATTATGAACTTTTGTGTAGTTTTACATGGTTTTATATAGTTCTGTTAATTTTAAAACAGTTTTGTATTATTTTATACAGTTTCAATTAGTTTTATATATTTCCATTAGTTTAATACAGTTTTATACAGTCTTGTGTTATTTAATACGGTTTTAATTAGTTTTATATATTTCTATTAGTTTTATTTAGTTTTATATATTTTTATATAGTTTTATCTAGATTTATATAGTTTTGTTAGTTTTATATAGTTTTACACATTTTTAAATAGTTTTATATAGCTTTATATAGTTTTACCCAGTTTTATAAGATTTTATATAGCTTTGTTAGTTTTATATAGTTTTATATAGTTTCACATAGTTTTATATAGTTTCAATTAGTTTTATATAGTTTTATATAGTTTTATATAGTTTCTTATAGTTTTGTATAGTTTCATATAGTTTTATATAGATTATATAGTTTTATACAGTTTTATATAGTTTTATATAGTTTTATATAGTTTTGTAAGGTTTTATATGGTTTTGTTAATTTTGTATAGTTTTACATAGTTTTATATAGTTTTATTAGTTTTACATAGTTTTATATAGATTTATATAGTTTTACATTGTTTTACATAGTTTTATATAGTTTTACATAGTTTTATTAGTTTTACATCGTTTCATATAGTTTTACATAATTTTACATAGAATTATTTAGATGTACATAGTTTTATATAGTTTTATATAGTTTTATATAGTTTTATATAGTTTTATATAGTTTTATATAGTTTTATATAGTTTTATATAGTTTTACATGGTTTTATATAGCTTTATATAGGTTTATATAGTTTTATATAATTTTATTTAGTTTTATATAGTTTTATATCGTTTTATATAGTTTTATATAGTTTTATATAGTTTTATATAGTTTTACATTGTTTTATATAGTTTTACATAATTTTCGATCGATTTATATAGTTTCATAAAGTTTGATATAGTTTTATATAGATTTATATAGTTTTATATAGTTTTATATAGTTTTACATTGTTTTATATTGTTTTATATAGTTTTATATAGTTTTAGTAGTTTTATGTATATTTATATAGTTTTATATAGTTTTATATAGTTTTATATAGTTTTGTATAGTTTTATATAGTTTTATGTAGTTTAATATAGTTTTATTAGTTTTCCATAGTTTTACTAGTTTTACATAGTTTTATATAGATTTATATACTTTTACATAGTTTTACATAGTTTAATATAGTTCTATACAGTTTTATATAGTTTTATATAGAATTGTATAGTTTTATATAGTTTTATGTAGTTTTATACAGTTTTATTAGTTTTACATCGTTTCATATAGTTTTACATAATTTTACATAGAATTATTTAGATTTATATAGTTTTATATAGTTTTATATAGTTTTATATAGTTTTCTAAAGTTTTATATAGTTTTACATGGTTTTATATACCTTTATATAGTTTTACATAGTTTTATTTAGTTTTATATAGTTTTATATCGTTTTATATAGTTTTATGTATTTTTATGTAGTTTTATTAGTTTTATATAGTTTTATATAGCTTTACGAAGTTTTTTATAGTTTTGTTTGTTTTACGTAGTTTTACAGTGTTTTATATAGTTTTCCATAATTCTGTATAGTTTTATTAGTTTTATATAGTTTTATATAGCTTGTTGAAGTTTTTTATAGTTTTGTTTGTTTCATGTAGTTTTACAGTGTTTTATAGAGTTTTCCATAATTTTGTTTAGATTTATATAGTCTTATATAGTTTTATATAGTTTTATATAGTTTTATATAGTTTTATATAGTTTTACATAATTTTACATAGAATTATTTTGATTTATATAGTTTTATATAGTTTTATGTAGTTTTACATAGTTTTATATAGATTTATACAGTTTTATATAGTTTTCCATAGGGTTATATAGTTTTATATCGTTTTAGTAGTTTTATATAATTTTGTATAGTTTTATATAGTTTTATATAGTTTTATATGGTTTTATATAGTTTTTTTTAGTTTTATATATTTTTATGTAGTTTTTTATAGTTTTGTTTGTTTTATATTGTATTACATTGCTTTATATATTTTTACATTGTTTTATATAGTATTACATAATTTTCTATCGATTTATATAGTTTTATAAAGTTTGAGATTGTTTTATATCGTTTAATATAGTTCTATATAGTTTTATATAGTTTTATATAGTATTGTATAATTTTATATAGTTTTATGTAGTTCTATATAGTTTTATTAGTTTTACATAGTTTTACATAGTTTTATATAGTTCTATATAGTTTTATATAGTTTTATATAGTATTGTATAGTTTTATATAGTTTTACGTAGTTTTATATAGCTTTATTAGTTTTACATAGTTTTAGTAGTTTTACATAGTTTTATATAGATTTATATACTTTTATATAGTTTTACATAGTTTTATATAGTTCTATATAGTTTTATATAGTTTTATATAGTATTGTATAGTTTTATATAGTTTTATGTAGTTTTATAAAGTTTTATATAGTTTTATTAGGTTTACATAGTTTTCTATTGATTTATATAGTTTTACATAGTTTTACATAGTTTTATATAGTTTTACATAGTTTTATTAGTTTTATATCGTTTCATATAGTTTTACATAATTTTACATAGAATTATTTAGATTTATATAGTTTTATATAGTTTTATATAGTTTTATATAGTTTTCTATAGTTTTATATAGTTTTACATGGTTTTATATTTTTATATAGTTTTATATAGTTTTATATAGTTTTATATAGTTTTATATCGTTTTATATACTTTTATGTATTTTTATATAGTTTTATTAGTTTTATATAGTTTTATATAGCTTTATGAAGTTTTTTATAGTTTTGTTTGTTTTATGTAGTTTTACAGTGTTTAATATAGTTTTCCATAATTCTGTATAGATTTATATAGTTTTATATAGTTTTATATAGTTTTATATAGTTTTATATAGTTTTATATAGTTTTATATAGTTTTATATAGTTTTATATAGTTTTACATGGTTTTATATAGCTTTATATAGTTTTATATAGTGTTACATAGTTTTATATTGTTTTATATCGTTTTATATAGTTTTATGTATTTTTATATAGTTTTATTAGTTTTATATAGTTTTATATAGCTTGATGAAGTTTTTCATAGTTTTGTTTGTTTCATGTAGTTTTACAGTGTTTTATATAGTTTTCCATAATTTTGTATAGATTTATATAGTTTTACATAGTTTTATATAGTTTTATATAGTTTTACATAATTTTACATAGAATTATTTTGATTTATATAGTTTTATATAGTTTTATATAGTTTTACATAGTTTTATATAGATTTATACAGTTTTATATAGTTTTCCATAGGTTTATATAGTTTTATATCGTTTTAGTAGTTTTATATAATTTTGTATAGTTTTATATAGTTCTATATAGTTTTATATGGTTTTACATAGTTTTATATAGTTTTATATATTTTTATGTAGTTTTTTATAGTTTTGTTTGTTTTATATTGTATTACATTGTTTTATATATTTTTACATTGTTTTATATAGTTTTACATAATTTTCTATCGATTTATATAGTTTTATAAAGTTTGATATACTTTTATATAGATTTATATAGTTTTATATAGTTTTATATAGTTTTACATAGTTTTATATAGTTTTATATAGTTTTATATAGTTTTATATAGTTTTATATAGTTTTATATAGTTTTATATAGTTTTGCATGGTTTTATATAGCTTTATATAGTTTTATATAGTTTTATATAGTTTTATATAGTTTTATATAGTTCTATAGAGTTTTACATAGGTTTATATAGTTTTGTTATTTATTCATAGTTTTATATAGTTTTATATAGTTCTATAGAGTTTTACATAGGTTTATATAGTTTTGTTATTTATTCATAGTTTTATATAGTTTTATATAGTTTTATAGAGTTTTATATAGTTTTAAATAGTTTTATAAAGTTTTATATAGTTTTATATAGTTTTATATAGTGTTATATAGTTTTATATAGTTTTATTAATATTAAATCGTTTCATATAGTTTTATATAGATGTATATAGTTTTATTAGTTTTAAATAGTTTTAAATAGTTTTATTAGTTTTATATAGTTTTATATAGTTTTATGTAGTTTTATATAGTTTTATATAGTTCTATAGAGTTTTACATAGGTTTATATAGTTTTATATAGTTTCATAGAGTTTTATATAGTTCTATAGAGTTTTACATAGGTTTATATAATTTTATATAGTTTTATATAGTTTCATATAGTTTTATAGAGTTTTATAAGGTTTTATATAGTTTTGTTAGTTTTATATATTTTTATATAGTTTTATATAGTTTTATATGTTTTATATAGTTTTATATAGTTTTATATAGTTTTATGTAGTTTTATATAGTTTTATATAGTTTTATATAGTTTTATATAGTTTTATGTAGTTTTATATAGTTTTATATAGTTGTATATAGTTTTATGTAGTTTTATATATTATTATAGAGTTTTATATAGTTTTATATAGTTTTATATAGTTTTCTTAGTTTTATATAGTTTTATGTTGTTTTATATAGTTTTATTAGTTTTATATAGTTTTATAAGGTTTAATATAGATTTATATAGTTTCATTAGTTTTATATACATTTATATAGTTTTCTATAGTTTTATATAGTTTTATATAGTTTTATGTAGTTTTATATAGTTGTATATAGTTTTATATAATTTTATATAGTTTTATATAGTTTTATATGGTTTTATATAGTTCTATAGAGTTTTACATAGGTTTATATAGTTTTGTTATTTATTCATAGTTTTATATAGTTTTATATAGTTTTATAGAGTTTTATATAGTTTTAAATAGTTTTATAAAGTTTTATATAGTTTTATATAGTTTTATATAGTGTTATATAGTTTTATATAGTTTTATTAATATTAAATCGTTTCATATAGTTTTATATAGGTGTATATAGTTTTATTAGTTTTAAATAGTTTTAAATAGTTTTATTAGTTTTATATAGTTTTATATAGTTTTATGTAGTTTTATATAGTTTTATATAGTTCTATAGAGTTTTACATAGGTTTATATAGTTTTATTAGTATTATGTAGGTTTATATAGCTTTATATAGTTTTATCAGTTTTATATAGTTTTATTAGTTTAATATAGTTTTATGTAGTGTTATATAGTTTTAAATAGTTCTATATAGTTTTATGGAGTTTTATATAGTTTTATAAAGTTTTCGTAGTTTTATATAGTTTTATATAGTTTTATATAGTTTTATATAGATCTATAGAGTTTTATATAGGTTTATATAGTTTTATATAGTTTTATATAGTTTTATATAGTTTTATATAGTTGTATATAGTTTTATATAGTTTTATATAGTTGTATATAATTTTATGTAGTTTTATATAGTTTTATATAGTTTTATATAGTTTTATATAGTTTTATATAGTTTTATATAGTTTTATAGAGTTTTATATAGTGTTAAATAGTTTTATGTTGTTTTATAGAGTTTTATACAGTTTTGTATAGTTTTCTAAGTTTTATATAGTTTTATGTAGTTTTATATAGTTTTATAGAGCTTTATATAGTTTTATATAGTTTTATATAGTTTTACATAGTTTTATTAGTTTTATGTAGTTTTATATAGTTTTATATAGTTTTATAGAGTTTTATGCAGTGTTATATAGTTTTAAATAGTTTTATATAGTTTTATAGAGTTTTATATAGTTTTATAAAGTTTTCGTAGTTTTATATAGTTTTATATAGTTTTATATAGTTTTATATAGATCTATAGAGTTTTATATAGGTTTATATAGTTTTATATAGTTTTATATAGTTTTATATAGTTTTATATAGTTTTATATAGTTTTATATAGTTGTATATAATTTTATGTAGTTTTATATAGTTTTATATAGTTTTATATAGTTTTATATAGTTTTATATAGTTTTATATAGTTTTATAGAGTTTTATATAGTTTTAAATAGTTTTATGTTGTTTTATAGAGTTTTATACAGTTTTGTATAGTTTTCTAAGTTTTATATAGTTTTATGTAGTTTTATATAGTTTTATAGAGCTTTATATAGTTTTATATAGTTTCATATAGTTTTATAGAATTTTATAATGTTTTATATAGTTTTGTTAGTTTTATATAGTTTTATACAGTATTATAGAGTTTTATATAGTTTTATAGAGTTTTATAATAGTATTGTACTGTTTTCATAGTTTTATAAAGTTTTATATAGTTTTATATAGTTTTATATAGTTGTATATAGTTCTATAGAGTTTTATATAGGTTTATATAGTTTTGTTATTTTTTCATAGTTTTATGTAGTTTTATATAGTTTTGTATTGTTTTCTTAGTTTTATATAGTTTTATATAGTTTTATGTAGTTTTATATAGTATTATAGAGTTTTATATAGTTTTATAGAGTTTTATATAGTTTTGTATTGTTTTCTTAGTTTTATATAGTTTTATATTGTTTGATATAGTTTTACTAGTTTTATATAGTTTTATAGAGTTTTATATAGTTTTATATAGTTTTATATAGTTTTATATAGTTTTATATAGTTTTATATAGTTGTATATAGTTCTATAGAGTTTTATATAGGTTTATATAGTTTTGTTATTTTTTCATAGTTTTATGTAGTTTTATATAGTTTTGTATTGTTTTCTTAGTTTTATATAGTTTTATAAAGTTTTCGTAGTTTTATATAGTTTTATATAGTTTTATATAGTTTTATATAGTTTTATATAGTTGTATATAGTTTTATATAGTTTTATATAGTTGTATATAATTTTATGTAGTTTTATATAGTTTTATATAGTTTTATATAGTTTTATATAGTTTTATATAGTTTTATATAGTTTTATAGAGTTTTATATAGTGTTAAATAGTTTTATGTTGTTTTATAGAGTTTTATACAGTTTTGTATAGTTTTCTAAGTTTTATATAGTTTTATGTAGTTTTATATAGTTTTATAGAGCTTTATATAGTTTTATATAGTTTCATATAGTTTTATAGAATTTTATAATGTTTTATATAGTTTTGTTAGTTTTATATAGTTTTATATAGTATTATAGAGTTTTATATAGTTTTATAGAGTTTTATAATAGTATTGTACTGTTTTCATAGTTTTATTAGTTTTATATAGTTTGATAGAGTTTTATATAGATTTATATAGTTTTATTAGTTTTATATAATTTTATATAGTTTTATATAGTTTTATATAGTTTTATATAGTTTTATATAGTTTCATATAGTTTTATATAATTTTATGTAGTTTTATATGGTATTATAGAGTTTTATATAGTTTTATATAGTTTTATAAAGTTTTAAATAGTTTTCTTAGTGTTATATAGTTTTATATTGTTTTATATAATTTTATGTAGTCTTATATAGTTTTATATAGTTTTATATAGCTTTATATAGTTTTGTTAATTTTATATAGTTTTATAGAGTTTTATATACTTTTATTAGTTTTATATAGTTTTATATAGTATTATTAGTTTTATATAGTTTTATATAGTTTTGTTAGTTTTATATAGTTGTATATAATTTTATGTAGTTTTATATAGTTTTATATAGTTTTATATAGTTTTATATAGTTTTATATAGTTTTATATAGTTTTATATAGTTCTATAGAGTTTTAGGTTTATATAGTTTTTAATAGTTTTATAAAGTTTTATATAGTTTTATATAGTTTTACATAGTTTTATTAGTTTTATGTAGTTTTATATAGTTTTATATAGTTTTATAGAGTTTTATGCAGTGTTATATAGTTTTAAATAGTTTTATATAGTTTTATAGAGTTTTATATAGTTTTATAAAGTTTTCGTAGTTTTATATAGTTTTATATAGTTTTATATAGTTTTATATAGATCTATAGAGTTTTATATAGGTTTATATAGTTTTATATAGTTTTATATAGTTTTATATAGTTTTATATAGTTTTATATAGTTTTATATAGTTGTATATAATTTTATGTAGTTTTATATAGTTTTATATAGTTTTATATAGTTTTATATAGTTTTATATAGTTTTATATAGTTTTATAGAGTTTTATATAGTTTTAAATAGTTTTATGTTGTTTTATAGAGTTTTATACAGTTTTGTATAGTTTTCTAAGTTTTATATAGTTTTATGTAGTTTTATATAGTTTTATAGAGCTTTATATAGTTTTATATAGTTTCATATAGTTTTATAGAATTTTATAATGTTTTATATAGTTTTGTTAGTTTTATATAGTTTTATACAGTATTATAGAGTTTTATATAGTTTTATAGAGTTTTATAATAGTATTGTACTGTTTTCATAGTTTTATATAGTTTTATATAGTTTTATATAGTTTTATATAGTTGTATATATTTCTATAGAGTTTTATATAGGTTTATATAGTTTTGTTATTTTTTCATAGTTTTATGTAGTTTTATATAGTTTTGTATTGTTTTCTTAGTTTTATATAGTTTTATATAGTTTTATGTAGTTTTATATAGTATTATAGAGTTTTATATAGTTTTATAGAGTTTTATATAGTTTTGTATTGTTTTCTTAGTTTTATATAGTTTTATATTGTTTGATATAGTTTTACTAGTTTTATATAGTTTTATAGAGTTTTATATAGTTTTATATAGTTTTATATAGTTTTATATAGTTTTATATAGTTTTATATAGTTTTATATAGTTCTATAGAGTTTTACATAGGTTTATATAGTTTTATATAGTTTTATGTAGGTTTATATAGCTTTATATAGTTTTATTAGTTTTATATACTCTTATTAGTTTTATATAGTTTTATATTGTTTTATATAGTTTTATATAGTTTTATATAGTTTTATATAGTTTTATATAGTTCTATAGAGTTTTACATAGGTTTATATAGTTTTATATAGTTTTATTGAGTTTTATATAGTTTTAAATAGTTTTAAATAGTTTTATAAAGTTTTATATAGTTTTATATAGTTTTATATAATTTTATATAGTTTTATGTAGTTTTATATAGTTTTATATACTTTTATAGAGTTTTATGTAGTGTTATATAGTTTTAAATAGTTTTATATAGTTTTATAGAGTTTTATATAGTTTTATAATGTTTTCGTAGTTTTATATAGTTTTATACAGTTTTATATAGTTTGATATAATTTTATGTAGTTTTATATATTATTATAGAGTTTTATATAGTTTTATATAGTTTTATGTAGTTTTATATAGTTTTATATAGTTTTATATAGGTTTATATAGTTTTGTTATTTTTTCATAGTTTTATGTAGTTTTATATAGTTTCATATAGTTTTATAGAGTTTTATATAGTTTTATATAGTTTTATATGTTTTATATAGTTTTATATAGTTCTATAGAGTTTTACATAGGTTTATATAGTTTTATAGAGTTTTATATAGTTTTATAAAGTTTTATATAGTTCTATAGAGTTATACATAGGTTTATATAGTTTTATATAGTTTTATATAGTTTTATATAGTTTTATAAAGTTTTATATAGTTTTATATAGTTTTATATAGTTTTATATAGTTTTATATAGTTTTATAGAGTTTTATATAGTTTTAAATAGTTTTATGTTGTTTTATAGAGTTTTATACAGTTTTGTATAGTTTTCTAAGTTTTATATAGTTTTATGTAGTTTTATAGAATTTTATAAAGTTTTATATAGTTTTGTTAGTTTTATATAGTTTTATATAGTATTATAGTGTTTTATATAGTTTTATAGAGTCTTATAATAGTATTGTACTGTTTTCTTAGTTTTATATAGTTTTATATAGTTTTATATTGTTTTATATAGTTTTATATAGTTTTATATAGTTTTATATAGTTCTATAGAGTTTTACATAGGTTTATATAGTTTTATATAGTTTTATTGAGTTTTATATAGTTTTAAATAGTTTTAAATAGTTTTATAAAGTTTTATATAGTTTTATATAGTTTTATATAATTTTATATAGTTTTATGTAGTTTTATATAGTTTTATATAGTTTTATATACTTTTATAGAGTTTTATGTAGTGTTATATAGTTTTAAATAGTTTTATATAGTTTTATAGAGTTTTATATAGTTTTATAATGTTTTCGTAGTTTTATATAGTTTTATACAGTTTTATATAGTTTGATATAATTTTATGTAGTTTTATATATTATTATAGAGTTTTATATAGTTTTATATAGTTTTATGTAGTTTTATATAGTTTTATATAGTTTTATATAGGTTTATATAGTTTTGTTATTTTTTCATAGTTTTATGTAGTTTTATATAGTTTCATATAGTTTTATAGAGTTTTATATAGTTTTATATAGTTTTATATGTTTTATATAGTTTTATATAGTTCTATAGAGTTTTACATAGGTTTATATAGTTTTATAGAGTTTTATATAGTTTTATAAAGTTTTATATAGTTCTATAGAGTTATACATAGGTTTATATAGTTTTATATAGTTTTATAGAGTTTTATATAGTTTTATATAGTTTTATAAAGTTTTATATAGTTTTATATAGTTTTATATAGTTTTATATAGTTTTATATAGTTTTATAGAGTTTTATATAGTTTTAAATAGTTTTATGTTGTTTTATATAGTTTTATACAGTTTTGTATAGTTTTCTAAGTTTTATATAGTTTTATGTAGTTTTATAGAATTTTATAAAGTTTTATATAGTTTTGTTAGTTTTATATAGTTTTATATAGTATTATAGTGTTTTATATAGTTTTATAGAGTCTTATAATAGTATTGTACTGTTTTCTTAGTTTTATATAGTTTTATATAGTTTTATATAGTTTTATATAGTTGTATATAGTTCTATAGAGTTTTATATAGGTTTATATACTTTTGTTATTTTTTCATAGTTTTATGTAGTTTTATATAGTTTTGTATTGTTTTCTTAGTTTTATATAGTTTTACATAGTTTTATTTTGTTTTTATATAGTATTATAGAGTTTTATATAGTTTTATAGAGTTTTATATAGTTTTGTATTGTTTTCTTAGTTTTATATAGTTTTATATAGTTTTATGTAGCTTTATATAGTATTATAGAGTTTTATATAGTTTTATATTGTTTTATATAGTTTTATATAGTTTTCTTAGTTTTATATAGGTTTATATTGTTTGATATAGTTTTATTAGTTTTATATAGTTTTATATAGTTTTATATAGTTTTATATAGTTTTACATAGTTTTATTAGTTTTATATAGTTTTATATAGTTTTATATACTTTTATATAGTTTTATATAATACTATAGAGTTTTACATAGGATTATATAGTTTTATATAGTTTTATAGAGTTTTATATAATTTTATATAGTTTTATATAGTTCTATAGAGTTTTACATAGGTTTATATAGTTTTATATAGTTTTATATAGTTTTATATAGTTCTATAGAGTTTTACATAGGTTTATATAGTTTAATTAGTTTTATGTAGGTTTATATAGCTTTATATAGTTTTATCAGTTTTATATAGTTTAATTAGTTTAATATAGTTTTATATAGAATCATATAGTTTTATATAGTTTTATATAGTTTTATATAGTTTTATATAGTTCTATATAGTTTTATAGAGTTTCATATAGTTTTATATAGCTTTATTAGTTTTATATAGCTTTATATAGTTTTATATAGTTTTATTTAGTTTTATATAGTTTTATATCGTTTTATATAGTTTTATGTATTTTTATGTAGTTTTATTAGTTTTATATAGTTTTATATAGCTTTACGAAGTTTTTTATAGTTTTGTTTGTTTTACGTAGTTTTACAGTGTTTTATATAGTTTTCCATAATTCTGTATAGTTTTATTAGTTTTATATAGTTTTATATAGCTTGTTGAAGTTTTTTATAGTTTTGTTTGTTTCATGTAGTTTTACAGTGTTTTATAGAGTTTTCCATAATTTTGTTTAGATTTATATAGTCTTATATAGTTTTATATAGTTTTATATAGTTTTATATAGTTTTATATAGTTTTACATAATTTTACATAGAATTATTTTGATTTATATAGTTTTATATAGTTTTATGTAGTTTTACATAGTTTTATATAGATTTATACAGTTTTATATAGTTTTCCATAGGGTTATATAGTTTTATATCGTTTTAGTAGTTTTATATAATTTTGTATAGTTTTATATAGTTTTATATAGTTTTATATGGTTTTATATAGTTTTTTTTAGTTTTATATATTTTTATGTAGTTTTTTATAGTTTTGTTTGTTTTATATTGTATTACATTGCTTTATATATTTTTACATTGTTTTATATAGTATTACATAATTTTCTATCGATTTATATAGTTTTATAAAGTTTGAGATTGTTTTATATCGTTTAATATAGTTCTATATAGTTTTATATAGTTTTATATAGTATTGTATAATTTTATATAGTTTTATGTAGTTCTATATAGTTTTATTAGTTTTACATAGTTTTACATAGTTTTATATAGTTCTATATAGTTTTATATAGTTTTATATAGTATTGTATAGTTTTATATAGTTTTACGTAGTTTTATATAGCTTTATTAGTTTTACATAGTTTTAGTAGTTTTACATAGTTTTATATAGATTTATATACTTTTATATAGTTTTACATAGTTTTATATAGTTCTATATAGTTTTATATAGTTTTATATAGTATTGTATAGTTTTATATAGTTTTATGTAGTTTTATAAAGTTTTATATAGTTTTATTAGGTTTACATAGTTTTCTATTGATTTATATAGTTTTACATAGTTTTACATAGTTTTATATAGTTTTACATAGTTTTATTAGTTTTATATCGTTTCATATAGTTTTACATAATTTTACATAGAATTATTTAGATTTATATAGTTTTATATAGTTTTATATAGTTTTATATAGTTTTCTATAGTTTTATATAGTTTTACATGGTTTTATATTTTTATATAGTTTTATATAGTTTTATATAGTTTTATATAGTTTTATATCGTTTTATATACTTTTATGTATTTTTATATAGTTTTATTAGTTTTATATAGTTTTATATAGCTTTATGAAGTTTTTTATAGTTTTGTTTGTTTTATGTAGTTTTACAGTGTTTAATATAGTTTTCCATAATTCTGTATAGATTTATATAGTTTTATATAGTTTTATATAGTTTTATATAGTTTTATATAGTTTTATATAGTTTTATATAGTTTTATATAGTTTTATATAGTTTTATATAGTTTTACATGGTTTTATATAGCTTTATATAGTTTTATATAGTGTTACATAGTTTTATATTGTTTTATATCGTTTTATATAGTTTTATGTATTTTTATATAGTTTTATTAGTTTTATATAGTTTTATATAGCTTGATGAAGTTTTTCATAGTTTTGTTTGTTTCATGTAGTTTTACAGTGTTTTATATAGTTTTCCATAATTTTGTATAGATTTATATAGTTTTACATAGTTTTATATAGTTTTATATAGTTTTACATAATTTTACATAGAATTATTTTGATTTATATAGTTTTATATAGTTTTATATAGTTTTACATAGTTTTATATAGATTTATACAGTTTTATATAGTTTTCCATAGGTTTATATAGTTTTATATCGTTTTAGTAGTTTTATATAATTTTGTATAGTTTTATATAGTTTTATATAGTTTTATATGGTTTTACATAGTTTTATATAGTTTTATATATTTTTATGTAGTTTTTTATAGTTTTGTTTGTTTTATATTGTATTACATTGTTTTATATATTTTTACATTGTTTTATATAGTTTTACATAATTTTCTATCGATTTATATAGTTTTATAAAGTTTGATATAGTTTTATATAGATTTATATAGTTTTATATAGTTTTATATAGTTTTACATAGTTTTATATAGTTTTATATAGTTTTATATAGTTTTATATAGTTTTATATAGTTTTATATAGTTTTATATAGTTTTGCATGGTTTTATATAGCTTTATATAGTTTTATATAGTTTTATATAGTTTTATATAGTTTTATATAGTTCTATAGAGTTTTACATAGGTCTATATAGTTTTGTTATTTATTCATAGTTTTAAATAGTTTTATATAGTTCTATAGAGTTTTACATAGGTTTATATAGTTTTGTTATTTATTCATAGTTTTATATAGTTTTATATATTTTTATATAGTTTTATATAGTTTTATATAGTTTTATATAGTTTTATATAGTTTTATATAGTTTTATGTAGTTTTATATAGTTTTATATAGTTGTATATAGTTTTATGTAGTTTTATATAGTATTATAGAGTTTTATATAGTTTTATATAATTTTATATAGTTTTCTTAGTTTTATATAGTTTTATGTTGTTTTATATAGTTTTATTAGTTTTATATAGTTTTATAAGGTTTAATATAGATTTATATAGTTTTATTAGTTTTATATACATTTATATAGTTTTCTATAGTTTTATATAGTTTTATATAGGTTTATGTAGTTTTATATAGTTGTATATAGTTTTATATAATTTTATATAGTTTTATATAGTTCTATAGAGTTTTACATAGGTTTACATAGTTTTATATAGTTATATATAGTTCTATAGAGTTTTACATATCTTTATATAGTTTTATATAGTTTTATAGAGTTTTATATAGTTTTAAATAGTTTTATAAAGTTTTATATAGTTTTATATAGTTTTATATAGTTTTATGTAGTTTTATATAGTTTTATATAGTTTTATAGAGTTTTATATAGTTTTATAAAGTTTTCGTAGTTTTATATAGTTTTATATACTTTTACATAGTTTTATATAATTTTATGTAGTTTTATATATTATTATAGAGTTTTATATAGTTTTATATAGTTTTATATAGGTTTATATGGTTTTGTTATTTTTTCATAGTTTTATGTAGTTTTATTTAGTTTTATTAGTTTTATATAGTTTCATATAGTTTTATAGAGTTTTATATAGTTTTATATAGTTTTATATGTTTAATGTAGTTTTATATAGTTTTATATAGTTTTATATAGTTTTATGTAGTTTTATATAGTTTTATATAGTTGTATATAATTTTATGTAGTTTTATATAGTATTACAGAGTTTTATATAGTTTTATATAGTTTTATATAGTTTTCTTAGTTTTATATAGTTTTATATAGTTTTCTTAGTTTTATATAGTTTTATATTGTTTAATATAGTTTTATTAGTTTTATATAGTTTTATAAGGTTTAATATAGATTTATATAGTTTTATTAGATTTATATACATTTATATAGTTTTATATAGTTTTATATAGTTTTATATAGTTTTATGTAGTTTTATATAGTTGTATATAGTTTTATATAGTTTTATATAGTTTTATATAGTTCTATAGAGTTTTACATAGGTATATATAGTTTTGTTATTTTTTCATAGTTTTATGTAGTTTTATATAGTTTTATATAGTTTTATGTAGTTTTATATAGTATTATAGAGTTTTATATAGTTTTATAGAGCTTTATATAGTTTTGAATTGTTTTCTTAGTTTTATATAGTTTTATATAGTTTTATGTAGTTTTATATAGTTTTATATAGTTTTATATAGTTTTATGTAGTTTTATATAGTTTTATGTAGTTTTCCTTAGTTTTGTGTAGATTTACGTAGTTTTATATACTTTTACATAGTTATATATAGTTTTATATAGTTTTATATAGTTTATTAGTTTTACACAGTTTTATATAGTTTTATATAGTTTTACATAGCTTTATATAGATTTATATAGATTTATATAGTTTTATATAGTTTTATATAGTTTTATATAGTTTTAGTCGTTTTATACAGTTTTTATTAGTTTTATGTATTCTTATATAGTTTTAGTAGTTTTATATAGTTTTACATAATTTTATATAGTTTTATATAGTTTTATATGGTTTTATATAGTTCTATAGAGTTTTACATAGGTTTATATAGTTTTGTTATTTATTCATAGTTTTATATAGTTTTATATAGTTTTATAGAGTTTTATATAGTTTTAAATAGTTTTATAAAGTTTTATATAGTTTTATATAGTTTTATATAGTGTTATATAGTTTTATATAGTTTTATTAATATTAAATCGTTTCATATAGTTTTATATAGGTGTATATAGTTTTATTAGTTTTAAATAGTTTTAAATAGTTTTATTAGTTTTATATAGTTTTATATAGTTTTATGTAGTTTTATATAGTTTTATATAGTTCTATAGAGTTTTGCATAGGTTTATATAGTTTTATTAGTATTATGTAGGTTTATATAGCTTTATATAGTTTTATCAGTTTTATATAGTTTTATTAGTTTTAATATAGTTTTATGTAGTGTTATATAGTTTTAAATAGTTCTATATAGTTTTATGGAGTTTTATATAGTTTTATAAAGTTTCGTAGTTTTATATAGTTTTATATATTTTTATATAGTTTTATATAGATCTATAGAGTTTTATATAGGTTTATATAGTTTTATATAGTTTTATATAGCTTTATATAGTTTTATATAGTTGTATATAGTTTTATATAGTTTTATATAGTTGTATATAATTTTATGTAGTTTTATATAGTTTTATATAGTTTTATATAGTTTTATATAGTTTTATATAGTTTTATATAGTTTTATAGAGTTTTATATAGTGTTAAATAGTTTTATGTTGTTTTATAGAGTTTTATACAGTTTTGTATAGTTTTCTAAGTTTTATATAGTTTTATGTAGTTTTATATAGTTTTATAGAGCTTTATATAGTTTTATATAGTTTCATATAGTTTTATAGAATTTTATAATGTTTTATATAGTTTTGTTAGTTTTATATAGTTTTATATAGTATTATAGAGTTTTATATAGTTTTATAGAGTTTTATAATAGTATTGTACTGTTTTCATAGTTTTATATAGTTTTATATAGTTTTATATAGTTTTATATAGTTGTATATAGTTCTATAGAGTTTTATATAGGTTTATATAGTTTTGTTATTTTTTCATAGTTTTATGTAGTTTTATATAGTTTTGTATTGTTTTCTTAGTTTTATATAGTTTTATATAGTTTTATGTAGTTTTATATAGTATTATAGAGTTTTATATAGTTTTATAGAGTTTTATATAGTTTTGTATTGTTTTCTTAGTTTTATATAGTTTTATATTGTTTGATATATTTTTACTAGTTTTATATAGTTTTATAGAGTTTTATATAGTTTTATATAGTTTTATATAGTTTTATAGAGTTTTATATAGTTTTATATAGTTTTATATAGTTTTATATAGTTGTATATAATTTTATGTAGTTTTATATAGTTTTATATAGTTTTATATAGTTTTATATAGTTTTATATAGTTTTATATAGTTTTATAGAGTTTTATATAGTTTTAAATAGTTTTATGTTGTTTTATAGAGTTTTATACAGTTTTGTATAGTTTTCTAAGTTTTATATAGTTTTATGTAGTTTTTTATAGTTTTATAGAGCTTTATATAGTTTTATATAGTTTCATATAGTTTTATAGAATTTTATAATGTTTTATATAGTTTTGTTAGTTTTATATAGTTTTATACAGTATTATAGAGTTTTATATAGTTTTATAGAGTTTTATAATAGTATTGTACTGTTTTCATAGTTTTATATAGTTTTATATAGTTTTATATAGTTTTATATTGTTGTATATAGTTCTATAGAGTTTTATATAGGTTTATATAGTTTTGTTATTTTTTCATGGTTTTATGTAGTTTTTATATAGTTTTGTATTGTTTTCTTAGTTTTATATAGTTTTATATAGTTTTATGTAGTTTTATATAGTATTATAGAGTTTTATATAGTTTTATAGAGTTTTATATAGTTTTGTATTGTTTTCTTAGTTTTATATAGTTTTATATTGTTTGATATAGTTTTACTAGTTTTATATAGTTTTATAGAGTTTTATATAGTTTTATATAGTTTTATATAGTTTTATATAGTTTTATATAGTTTTATATAGTTTCATATAGTTCTATAGAGTTTTACATAGGTTTATATAGTTTTATATAGTTTTATGTAGGTTTATATAGCTTTATATAGTTTTATTAGTTTTATATACTCTTATTAGTTTTATATAGTTTTATATTGTTTTATATAGTTTTATATAGTTTTATATAGTTTTTATATAGTTTTATATAGTTCTATAGAGTTTTACATAGGTTTATATAGTTTTATATAGTTTTATTGAGTTTTATATAGTTTTAAATAGTTTTAAATAGTTTTATAAAGTTTTATATAGTTTTATATAGTTTTATATAATTTTATATAGTTTTATGTAGTTTTATATAGTTTTATATAGTTTTATATAGTTCTATAGAGTTTTACATAGGTTTATATAGTTTTATATAGTTTTATTGAGTTTTATATAGTTTTAAATAGTTTTAAATAGTTTTATAAAGTTTTATATAGTTTTATATAGTTTTATATAATTTTATATAGTTTTATGTAGTTTTATATAGTTTTATATACTTTTATAGAGTTTTATGTAGTGTTATATAGTTTTAAATAGTTTTATATAGTTTTATAGAGTTTTATATAGTTTTATAATGTTTTCGTAGTTTTATATAGTTTTATACAGTTTTATATAGTTTGATATAATTTTATGTAGTTTTATATATTATTATAGAGTTTTATATAGTTTTATATAGTTTTATGTAGTTTTATATAGTTTTATATAGTTTTATATAGGTTTATATAGTTTTGTTATTTTTTCATAGTTTTATGTAGTTTTATATAGTTTCATATAGTTTTATAGAGTTTTATATAGTTTTATATAGTTTTATATGTTTTATATAGTTTTATATAGTTCTATAGAGTTTTACATAGGTTTATATAGTTTTATAGAGTTTTATATAGTTTTATAAAGTTTTATATAGTTCTATAGAGTTATACATAGGTTTATATAGTTTTATATAGTTTTATAGAGTTTTATATAGTTTTATATAGTTTTATAAAGTTTTATATAGTTTTATATAGTTTTATATAGTTTTATATAGTTTTAATAGTTTTATATAGTTTTATAGAGTTTTATATAGTTTTATAAAGTTTTCGTAGTTTTATATAGTTTTATATAGTTTTATATAGTTTTATATAGATCTATAGAGTTTTATATAGGTTTATATAGTTTTATATAGTTTTATATAGTTTTATATAGTTTTATATAGTTTTATATAGTTTTATATAGTTTTATATAGTTGTATATAATTTTATGTAGTTTTATATAGTTTTATATAGTTTTATATAGTTTTATATAGTTTTATATAGTTTTATATAGTTTTATATAGTTTTATAGAGTTTTATATAGTTTTAAATAGTTTTATGTTGTTTTATAGAGTTTTATACAGTTTTGTATAGTTTTCTAAGTTTTATATAGTTTTATGTAGTTTTATATAGTTTTATAGAGCTTTATATAGTTTTATATAGTTTCATATAGTTTTATAGAATTTTATAATGTTTTATATAGTTTTGTTAGTTTTATATAGTTTTATATAGTATTATAGAGTTTTATATAGTTTTATAGAGTTTTATAATAGTATTGTACTGTTTTCATAGTTTTATATAGTTTTATATAGTTTTATATAGTTTTATATAGTTGTATATAGTTCTATAGAGTTTTTATATAGGTTTATATAGTTTGTTATTTTTCATAGTTTTATGTAGTTTTATATAGTTTTGTATTGTTTTCTTAGTTTTATATAGTTTTATATAGTTTTATGTAGTTTTATATAGTATTATAGAGTTTTATATAGTTTTATAGAGTTTTATATAGTTTTATATAGTTTTATATAGTTTTATATAGTTTTATATAGTTTTATATAGTTTTATATAGTTCTATAGAGTTTTACATAGGTTTATATAGTTTTATATAGTTTTATGTAGGTTTATATAGCTTTATATAGTTTTATTAGTTTTATATACTCTTATTAGTTTTATATAGTTTTATATAGTTTTATAAAGTTTTATATAGTTTTATATAGTTTTATATAGTTTTATATAGTTTTATATAGTTTTATAGAGTTTTATATAGTTTTAAATAGTTTTATGTTGTTTTATAGAGTTTTATACAGTTTTGTATAGTTTTCTAAGTTTTATATAGTTTTATGTAGTTTTATAGAATTTTATAAAGTTTTATATAGTTTTGTTAGTTTTATATAGTTTTATATAGTATTATAGTGTTTTATATAGTTTTATAGAGTCTTATAATAGTATTGTACTGTTTTCTTAGTTTTATATAGTTTTATATAGTTTTATATAGTTTTATATAGTTGTATATAGTTCTATAGAGTTTTATATAGGTTTATATACTTTTGTTATTTTTTCATAGTTTTATTTAGTTTTATATAGTTTTGTATTGTTTTCTTAGTTTTATATAGTTTTACATAGTTTTATTTTGTTTTTATATAGTATTATAGAGTTTTATATAGTTTTATAGAGTTTTATATAGTTTTGTATTGTTTTCTTAGTTTTATATAGTTTTATATAGTTTTATGTAGCTTTATATAGTATTATAGAGTTTTATATAGTTTTATATTGTTTTATATAGTTTTATATAGTTTTCTTAGTTTTATATAGTTTTATATTGTTTGATATAGTTTTATTAGTTTTATATAGTTTTATATAGTTTTATATAGTTTTATATAGTTTTACATAGTTTTATTAGTTTTATATAGTTTTATATAGTTTTATATACTTTTATATAGTTTTATATAATACTATAGAGTTTTACATAGGATTATATAGTTTTATATAGTTTTATAGAGTTTTATATAATTTTATATAGTTTTATATAGTTCTATAGAGTTTTACATAGGTTTATATAGTTTTATATAGTTTTATATAGTTTTATATAGTTCTATAGAGTTTTACATAGGTTTATATAGTTTAATTAGTTTTATGTAGGTTTATATAGCTTTATATAGTATTATCAGTTTTATATAGTTTAATTAGTTTAATATAGTTTTATATAGTTTTATATAGTTTTATATAGTATTATATAGTTTTAAAGAGTTTTATATAGTTTTATGTAGTTTTATATTGTTTGATATAGTTTTATTAGTTTTATATAGTTTTATAGACTTTTATATAGATTTATATAGTTTTATTAGTTTATATAATTTTATAGAATTTTATATGGTTTTATATAGTTTTATATAGTTTTATATAGTTTTATATAGTTTTATATAATTTTATGTAGTTTTATATAGTATTATAGAGTTTTATATAGTTTTATATAGTTTTATATAGTTTTATATAGTTTTCTTAGTTTTATATAGTATTAAATTGTTTAATATAGTTTTATTAGTTTTATATAGTTTTATAGAGTTTTATATAGATTTATATAGTTTTATTAGTTTTATATAGTTTTATATAGTTTTATTAGTTTTATATGGTTTTATATAGTTTTATATAATTTTATGTACTTTTATATATTATTATAGAGTTTTATATAGTTTTATATAGTTTTATATAGTTTTATATAGTTTTATATAGTTTTATGTAGTTTTATATAGCTTTATACACATTTATATAGTTTTATATAGTTTTATGTAGTTTTATATAGCTTTATACAAATTTATATAGTTTTATATAGTTTTATATTGTTTGATATAGTTTTATTAGTTTTATATAGTTTTATAGAGTTTTATATAGTTTTATAGGGTTTTATATAGTTTTAAATAGTTTTATGTTGTTTTATAGAGTTTTATACAGTTTTGTATAGTTTTCTAAGTTTTATATAGTTTTATGTAGTTTTATGTAGTTTTATGGAGCTTTATATAGTTTTATATAGTTTCATATAGTTTTATAGAATTTTATAAAGTTTTAATAGTTTTGTTAGTTTTATATAGTTTTATAAAGTGTTATGGAGTTTTATATAGTTTTATAGAGTTTTATACAGTTTTATATAGTTTTATAGAGTTTTATATAGTTGTATATAGTTCTATAGAGTTTTATATAGGTTTATATAGTTTGGTTATTTTTTCATAGTTTTATGTAGTTTTATATAGTTTTGTATTGTTTTCTTAGTTTCATATAGTTTTATATAGTTTTATGTAGTTTTATATAGTATTATAGAGTTTTATATAGTTTTATATTGTTTTATATAGTTTTATATAGTTTTATATAGTTTTCTTAGTTTTATATAGTTTTATATTGTTTGATATAGTTTTATTAGTTTTATATAGTTTGTTAGAGTTTTATATAGATTTATATAGTTTTATTAGTTTTATATAATTTTATAGAATTTTATATAGTTTTATATAGTTTTATATAGTTTTATATAGTTTTATATAGTTTTATATAGTTTTATATAGTTTCATATAGTTTTATATAATTTTATGTAGTTTTATATGGTATTATAGAGTTTTATATAGTTTTATATAGTTTTATATAGTTTTATATAGTTTTCTTAGTTTTATATAGTTTTATATTGTTTTATATAATTTTATGTAGTCTTATATAGTTTTATATAGTTTTATATAGCTTTATATAGTTTTGTTAATTTTATATAGTTTTATAGAGTTTTATATACTTTTATTAGTTTTATATAGTTTTATATAGTTTTATTAGTTTTATATAGTTTTATATAGTTTTGTTAGTTTTATATAGTTTTATATAGAATCATATAGTTTTATAGACTTTTATATAGTTTTATATAGTTTTAAAGAGTGTTATATAGTTTTATATAGTTTTATATAGTTTTATATAGTTTTATATAGTTTTATATATTTCTATAGTGTTTTACATAGGTTTATATAGTTTTATATAGTTTTATTGAGTTTTATATAGTTTTAAATAGTTTTAAATAGTTTTATAAAGTTTTATATAGTTTTATATAGTTTTATATAATTTTATATAGTTTTATGTAGTTTTATATAGTTTTATATACTTTTATAGAGTTTTATAGAGTTTTATATAGTTTTATAATGTTTTCGTAGTTTTATATAGTTTTATACAGTTTTATATAGTTTTATATAATTTTATGTAGTTTTATATATTATTATAGAGTTTTATATAGTTTTATATAGTTTTTATGTAGGTTTATATAGTTTTATATAGTTTTATAGAGTTTTATATAGTTTTGTATTGTTTTCTTAGTTTTATATAGTTTTATATAGTTTTATGTAGTTTTATATAGTATTATAGAGTTTTATATAGTTTTATATTGTTTTATTTAGTTTTATATAGTTTTCTTAGTTTTATATAGTTTTATATTGTTTGATATAGTTTTATTAGTTTTATATAGTTTTATATAGTTTTATATAGTTTTATATAGTTTTACATAGTTTTATTAGTTTTATATAGTTTTATATAGTTTTATTTACTTTTATATAGTTTTATATAATTCTATAGAGTTTTATATAGGATTATATAGTTTTATATAGTTTTATAGAGTTTTATATAATTTTATATAGTTTTATATAGTTCTATAGAGTTTTACATAGGTTTATATAGTTTTATATAGTTTTATATAGTTTTATATAGTTCTATAGAGTTTTACATAGGTTTATATAGTTTAATTAGTTTTATGTAGGTTTATATAGCTTTATATAGTTTTATCAGTTTTATATAGTTTTATTAGTTTAATATAGTTTTATATAGTTTTATATAGTTTTATATAGTTTTATATAGTTTTAAAGAGTTTTATATAGTTTTATATAGTTTTATATTGTTTGATATAGTTTTATTAGTTTTATATAGTTTTATAGAGTTTTATATAGATTTATATAGTTTTATTAGTTTTATATAATTTTATAGAATTTTATATGGTTTTATATAGTTTTATATAGTTTTTTTATATAGTTTTATATAGTGTTATATAGTTTTATATAGTTTTATAAAGTTTTATATAGTTTTATATAGTTTTATATAGTTTTATATAGTTTTATATAGTTTTATATAGTTTTATAGAGTTTTATATAGTTTTAAATAGTTTTATGTTGTTTTATAGAGTTTTATACAGTTTTGTATAGTTTTCTAAGTTTCATATAGTTTTATGTAGTTTTATAGAATTTTATAAAGTTTTATATAGTTTTGTTAGCTTTATATAGTTTTATATAGTATTATAGTGTTTTATATAGTTTTATAGAGTCTTATAATAGTATTGTACTGTTTTCTTAGTTTTATATAGTTTTATATAGTTTTATATAGTTTTATATAGTTGTATATAGTTCTATAGAATTTTATATAGGTTTATATAGTTTTGTTATTTTTTCATAGTTTTATGTAGTTTTATATAGTTTTGTATTGTTTTCTTAGTTTTATATAGTTTTATATAGTTTTATTTTGTTTTTATATAGTATTATAGAGTTTTATATAGTTTTATATTGTTTTATATAGTTTTATATAGTTTTCTTAGTTTTATATAGTTTTATATTGTTTGATATAGTTTTATTAGTTTTATATAGTTTTATATAGTTTTATATAGTTTTATATAGTTTTATATAGTTTTACATAGTTTTATTAGTTTTATATAGTTTTATATAGTTTTATATACTTTTATATAGTTTTATATAGTTTTATTAGTTTTATATAGTTTTATATAGTTTTGTTAGTTTTATATAGTTTTATATAGAATCATATAGTTTTATAGACTTTTATATAGTTTTATATAGTTTTAAAGAGTGTTATATAGTTTTATATAGTTTTATATAGTTTTATATAGTTGTATATAATTTTATGTAGTTTTATGTAGTATTGTAGAGTTTTATATAGTTTTATATAGTTCTATAGAGTTTTACATAGGTTTATATAGTTTTATATAGTTTTATATAGTTTTATATAGTTCTATAGAGTTTTACATAGGTTTATATAGTTTAATTAGTTTTATGTAGGTTTATATAGCTTTATATAGTTTTATCAGTTTTATATAGTTTTATTAGTTTAATATAGTTTTATATAGTTTTATATAGTTTTATATAGTATTATATAGTTTTAAAGAGTTTTATATAGTTTTATATAGTTTTATATTGTTTCATATAGTTTTATTAGTTTTATATAGTTTTATAGACTTTTATATAGATTTATATAGTTTTATTAGTTTTATATAGTTTTATAGAGTTTTATATAGATTTATATAGTTTTATTAGTTTTATATAGTTTTATATTGTTTTATTAGTTTTATATGGTTTTATATAGTTTTATATAATTTTATGTACTTTTATATATTATTATAGAGTTTTATATAGTTTTATATAGTTTTATATAGTTTTATATAGTTTTATGTAGTTTTATATAGCTTTATACACATTTATATAGTTTTATATAGTTTTATATAGTTTTATATTGTTTGATATAGTTTTATTAGTTTTATATAGTTTTATAGAGTTTTATATAGATTTATATAGTTTTATATAGTTTTATGTAGTTTTATATAGTTCTATAGAGTTTTCCATAGGTTTATATAGTTTTGTAATTTTTTCATAGTTTTATATAGTTTTATACATTTTTATAGAGTTTTATATAGTTTTATTACTTTTATATAGTTATATATAGTTTTATATAGTTTTACATAGGTTTATATAGTTTTATATAGTTTTATAGAGTTTTATATAGTTTTATATAGTTTTTTAAAGTTTTATATAGTTTTATATAGTTTTATATAGTCTTATATAGTTTTATATAGTTTTATTGAGTTTTATATAGTTTTAAATAGTTTTATGTTGTTTTATAGAGTTTTATACAGTTTTGTATAGTTTTCTAAGTTTTATATAGTTTTATGTAGTTTTATATAGTTTTATATAGTTTTATAGAGTTTTATATAGTTTTATATAGTTTTATATAGTTTTATATAGTTTTATATAGTTTTATATAGTTTTATATAATTTTATGTAGTTTTATATAGTATTATAGAGTTTTATATAGTTTTATATTGATTTATATAGTTTTATATAGTTTTATATAGTTTTCTTAGTTTTATATAGTTTTATATTGTTTGATATAGTTTTATATGTTTTATATAGTTTGATAGAGTTTTATATAGATTTATATAGTTTTATTAGTTTTATATAATTTTATAGAATTTTATATAGTTTTATATAGTTTTATATAGTTTTATATAGTTTTATATAGTTTCATATAGTTTTATATAATTTTATGTAGTTTTATATGGTATTATAGAGTTTTATATAGTTTTATGTAGTTTTATATAGTTTTATATAGTTTTCTTAGTTTTATATAGTTTTATATTGTTTTATGTAATTTTATGTAGTCTTATACAGTTTTATATAGTTTTATATAGCTTTATATAGTTTTGTTAATTTTATATAGTTTTATAGAGTTTTATATACTTTTATTAGTTTTATATAGTTTTATATAGTTTTATTAGTTTTATATAGTTTTATATAGTTTTGTTAGTTTTATATAGTTTTATATAGAATCATATAGTTTTATAGACTTTTATATAGTTTTATATAGTTTTAAAGAGTGTTATATAGTTTTATATAGTTTTATATAGTTTTATATAGTTGTATATAATTTTATGTAGTTTTATGTAGTATTATAGAGTTTTATATAGTTTTATATAGTTTTATATAGTTTTATAAAGTTTTATATAGTTTTATATAGTTTTATATAATTTTATATAGTTTTATGTAGTTTTATATAGTTTTATATACTTTTATAGAGTTTTATGTAGTGTTATATAGTTTTAAATAGTTTTATATAGTTTTATAGAGTTTTATATAGTTTTATAATGTTTTCGTAGTTTTATATAGTTTTATACAGTTTTATATAGTTTTATATAATTTTATGTAGTTTTATATATTATTATAGAGTTTTATATAGTTTTATATAGTTTTATGTAGGTTTATATAGTTTTATATACTTTTATATAGTTTTATATAATACTATAGAGTTTTACATAGGATTATATAGTTTTATATAGTTTTATGTAGTTTTATAGAATTTTATAAAGTTTTATATAGTTTTGTTACCTTTATATAGTTTTATATAGTATTATAGTGTTTTATATAGTTTTATAGAGTCTTATAATAGTATTGTACTGTTTTCTTAGTTTTATATAGTTTTATATAGTTTTATATAGTTTTATATAGTTGTATATAGTTCTATAGTGTTTTATATAGGTTTATATAGTTTTGTCATTTTTTCATAGTTTTATGTAGTTTTATATAGTTTTGTATTGTTTTCTTAGTTTTATATAGTTTTATATAGTTTTATTTTGTTTTTATATAGTATTATAGAGTTTTATATAGTTTTATAGAGTTTTATATAGTTTTATAGAGTTTTATATAGTTTTGTATTGTTTTCTTAGTTTTATATAGTTTTATATAGTTTGATGTAGTTTTATATAGTATTATAGAGTTTTATATAGTTTTATATTGTTTTATATAGTTTTATATAGTTTTCTTAGTTTTATATAGTTTTATATTGTTTGATATAGTTTTATTAGTTTTATATAGTTTTATATAGTTTTATATAGTTTTATATAGTTTTACATAGTTTTATTAGTTTTATATAGTTTTATATAGTTTTATTTACTTTTATATAGTTTTATATAATTCTATAGAGTTTTATATAGGATTATATAGTTTTATATAGTTTTATAGAGTTTTATATAATTTTATATAGTTTTATATAGTTCTATAGAGTTTTACATAGGTTTATATAGTTTTATATAGTTTTATATAGTTTTATATAGTTCTATAGAGTTTTACATAGGTTTATATAGTTTAATTAGTTTTATGTAGGTTTATATAGCTTTATATAGTTTTATCAGTTTTATATAGCTTTATTAGTTTAATATAGTTTTATATAGTTTTATATAGTTTTATATAGTTTTATATAGTTTTAAAGAGTTTTATATAGTTTTATATAGTTTTATATTGTTTGATATAGTTTTATTAGTTTTATATAGTTTTATATAGTTTTAAATTGTTTAATATAGTTTTATTAGCTTTATATAGTTTTATAGAGTTTTATATAGATTTATATAGTTTTATTAGTTTTATATAATTTTATAGAATTTTATATGGTTTTATATAGTTTTATATAGTTTTATATAGTTTTATATAGTTTTATATAGTTTTATATAATTTTATGTAGTTTTATATAGTATTATAGAGTTTTATATAGTTTTATATAGTTTTATATAGTTTTATATAGTTTTCTTAGTTTTATATAGTTTTAAATTGTTTAATATAGTTTTATTAGTTTTATATAGTTTTATAGAGTTTTATATAGATTTATATAGTTTTATTAGTTTTATATAGTTTTATATAGTTTTGTTAGTTTTATATAGTTTTATATAGAATCATATAGTTTTATAGACTTTTATATAGTTTTATATAGTTTTATATAGTTGTATATAATTTTATGTAGTTTTATGTAGTATTATAGAGTTTTATATAGTTTTATATAGTTCTATAGAGTTTTACATAGGTTTATATAGTTTTATATAGTTTTATATAGTTTTATATAGTTCTATAGAGTTTTACATAGGTTTATATAGTTTAATTAGTTTTATGTAGGTTTATATAGCTTAATATAGTTTTATCAATTTTATATAGTTTTATTAGTTTAATATAGTTTTATATAGTTTTATATAGTTTTATATAGTATTATATAGTTTTAAAGAGTTTTATATAGTTTTATATAGTTTTATATTGTTTCATATAGTTTTATTAGTTTTATATAGTTTTATAGACTTTTATATAGATTTATATAGTTTTATTAGTTTTATATAGTTTTATAGAGTTTTATATAGATTTATATAGTTTTATTAGTTTTATATAGTTTTATATTGTTTTATTAGTTTTATATGGTTTTATATAGTTTTATATAATTTTATGTACTTTTATATATTATTATAGAGTTTTATATAGTTTTATATAGTTTTATATAGTTTTATATAGTTTTATGTAGTTTTATATAGCTTTATACACATTTATATAGTTTTATATAGTTTTATATAGTTTTATATTGTTTGATATAGTTTTATTAGTTTTATATAGTTTTATAGAGTTTTATATAGATTTATATAGTTTTATATAGTTTTATGTAGTTTTATATAGTTCTATAGAGTTTTCCATAGGTTTATATAGTTTTGTAATTTTTTCATAGTTTTATATAGTTTTATACAGTTTTATAGAGTTTTATATAGTTTTATTACTTTTATATAGTTATATATAGTTTTATATAGTTTTACATAGGTTTATATAGTTTTATATAGTTTTATAGAGTTTTATATAGTTTTATATAGTTTTTTAAAGTTTTATATAGTTTTATATAGTTTTATATAGTCTTATATAGTTTTATATAGTTTTATTGAGTTTTATATAGTTTTAAATAGTTTTATGTTGTTTTATAGAGTTTTATACAGTTTTGTATAGTTTTCTAAGTTTTATATAGTTTTATGTAGTTTTATATAGTTTTATATAGTTTTATAGAGTTTTATATAGTTTTATATAGTTTTATATAGTTTTATATAGTTTTATATAGTTTTATATAGTTTTATATAATTTTATGTAGTTTTATATAGTATTATAGAGTTTTATATAGTTTTATATTGATTTATATAGTTTTATATAGTTTTATATAGTTTTCTTAGTTTTATATAGTTTTATATTGTTTGATATAGTTTTATATGTTTTATATAGTTTGATAGAGTTTTATATAGATTTATATAGTTTTATTAGTTTTATATAATTTTATAGAATTTTATATAGTTTTATATAGTTTTATATAGTTTTATATAGTTTTATATAGTTTCATATAGTTTTATATAATTTTATGTAGTTTTATATGGTATTATAGAGTTTTATATAGTTTTATGTAGTTTTATATAGTTTTATATAGTTTTCTTAGTTTTATATAGTTTTATATTGTTTTATATAATTTTATGTAGTCTTATACAGTTTTATATAGTTTTATATAGCTTTATATAGTTTTGTTAATTTTATATAGTTTTATAGAGTTTTATATACTTTTATTAGTTTTATATAGTTTTATATAGTTTTATTAGTTTTATATAGTTTTATATAGTTTTGTTAGTTTTATATAGTTTTATATAGAATCATATAGTTTTATAGACTTTTATATAGTTTTATATAGTTTTAAAGAGTGTTATATAGTTTTATATAGTTTTATATAGTTTTATATAGTTGTATATAATTTTATGTAGTTTTATGTAGTATTATAGAGTTTTATATAGTTTTATATAGTTTTATATAGTTTTATAAAGTTTTATATAGTTTTATATAGTTTTATATAATTTTATATAGTTTTATGTAGTTTTATATAGTTTTATATACTTTTATAGAGTTTTATGTAGTGTTATATAGTTTTAAATAGTTTTATATAGTTTTATAGAGTTTTATATAGTTTTATAATGTTTTCGTAGTTTTATATAGTTTTATTCAGTTTTATATAGTTTTATATAATTTTATGTAGTTTTATATATTATTATAGAGTTTTATATAGTTTTATATAGTTTTATGTAGTTTTATAGAATTTTATAAAGTTTTATATAGTTTTGTTACCTTTATATAGTTTTATATAGTATTATAGTGTTTTATATAGTTTTATAGAGTCTTATAATAGTATTGTACTGTTTTCTTAGTTTTATATAGTTTTATATAGTTTTATATAGTTTTATATAGTTGTATATAGTTCTATAGTGTTTTATATAGGTTTATATAGTTTTGTCATTTTTTCATAGTTTTATGTAGTTTTATATAGTTTTGTATTGTTTTCTTAGTTTTATATAGTTTTATATAGTTTTATTTTGTTTTTATATAGTATTATAGAGTTTTATATAGTTTTATAGAGTTTTATATAGTTTTGTATTGTTTTCTTAGTTTTATATAGTTTTATATAGTTTGATGTAGTTTTATATAGTATTATAGAGTTTTATATAGTTTTATATTGTTTTATATAGTTTTATATAGTTTTCTTAGTTTTATATAGTTTTATATTGTTTGATATAGTTTTATTAGTTTTATATAGTTTTATATAGTTTTATATAGTTTTATATAGTTTTACATAGTTTTATTAGTTTTATATAGTTTTATATAGTTTTATTTACTTTTATATAGTTTTATATTATTCTATAGAGTTTTATATAGGATTATATAGTTTTATATAGTTTTATAGAGTTTTATATAATTTTATATAGTTTTATATAGTTCTATAGAGTTTTACATAGGTTTATATAGTTTTATATAGTTTTATATAGTTTTATATAGTTCTATAGAGTTTTACATAGGTTTATATAGTTTAATTAGTTTTATGTAGGTTTATATAGCTTTATATAGTTTTATCAGTTTTATATAGCTTTATTAGTTTAATATAGTTTTATATAGTTTTATATAGTTTTATATAGTTTTATATAGTTTTAAAGAGTTTTATATAGTTTTATATAGTTTTATATTGTTTGATATAGTTTTATTAGTTTTATATAGTTTTATATAGTTTTAAATTGTTTAATATAGTTTTATTAGCTTTATATAGTTTTATAGAGTTTTATATAGATTTATATAGTTTTATTAGTTTTATATAATTTTATAGAATTTTATATGGTTTTATATAGTTTTATAGAGTTTTATATAGATTTATATAGTTTTATTAGTTTTATATAGTTTTATATTGTTTTATTAGTTTTATATGGTTTTATATAGTTTTATATTGTTTTATATAGTTTTATATAGTTTTCTTAGTTTTATATAGTTTTATATAGTTTTATGTAGTTTTATATAGTATTATAGAGTTTTATATAGTTTTATAGAGATTTATATAGTTTTGTATTGTTTTCTTAGTTTTATATAGTTTTATATTGTTTGATATAGTTTTATTAGTTTTATATAGTTTTATAGAGTTTTATATAGTTTTATATAGTTTTATATAGTTTTATAGAGTTTTATATAGTTTTATATAGTTTTATATAGTTTTATATAGTTTTATATAGTTTTATATAGTTTTATATAATTTTATGTAGTTTTATATAGTATTATAGAGTTTTATATAGTTTTATATTGATTTATATAGTTTTATATAGTTTTATATAGTTTTCTTAGTTTTATATAGTTTTATATTGTTTGATATAGTTTTATTAGTTTTATTAGTTTTATATAGTTTGATAGAGTTTTATATAGATTTATATAGTTTTATTAGTTTTATATAATTTTATAGAATTTTATATAGTTTTATATAGTTTTATATAGTTTTATATAGTTTTATATAGTTTCATATAGTTTTATATAATTTTATGTAGTTTTATATGGTATTATAGAGTTTTATATAGTTTTATGTAGTTTTATATAGTTTTATATAGTTTTCTTAGTTTTATATAGTTTTATATTGTTTTATATAATTTTATGTAGTCTTATATAGTTTTATATAGTTTTATATAGCTTTATATAGTTTTGTTAATTTTATATAGTTTTATAGAGTTTTATATAGATTTATATAGTTTTATTAGTTTTATATAGTTTTATATTGTTTTATTAGTTTTATATGGTTTTATATAGTTTTATATTGTTTTATATAGTTTTATACAGTTTTCTTAGTTTTATATAGTTTTATATAGTTTTATGTAGTTTTATATAGTATTATAGAGTTTTATATAGTTTTATAGAGTTTTATATAGTTTTGTATTGTTTTCTTAGTTTTATATAGTTTTATATTGTTTGATATAGTTTTATTAGTTTTATATAGTTTTATAGAGTTTTATATAGTTTTATTAGTTTTATATAGTTTTGTTAGTTTTATATAGTTTTATATAGAATCATATAGTTTTATAGACTTTTATATAGTTTTATATAGTTTTAAAGAGTGTTATATAGTTTTATATAGCTTTATATAGTTTTATATAGTTGTATATAATTTTATGTAGTTTTATGTAGTATTATAGAGTTTTATATAGTTTTATATAGTTTTATATAGTTTTATATAGTTCTATAGAGTTTTACATAGGTTTATATAGTTTTATATAGTTTTATGTAGGTTTATATAGCTTTATATAGTTTTATTAGTTTTATATACTCTCATTAGTTTTATATAGTTTTATATAGATTTATATAGTTTTATATAGTTTTATATAGTTTTATATATTTCTATAGAGTTTTACATAGGTTTATATAGTTTTATATAGTTTTATTGAGTTTTATATAGTTTTAAATAGTTTTAAATAGTTTTATAAAGTTTTATATAGTTTTATATAGTTTTATATAATTTTATATAGTTTTATGTAGTTTTATATAGTTTTATATACTTTTATAGAGTTTTATGTAGTGTTATATAGTTTTATATAGTTT
>NW_027475395.1:0-56657 GCF_051020985.1 Nomia melanderi | reverse complement strand
GTTTTATATAGTTTTATATAGTTTTATATAGTTTTAAATAGTTTTATATAGTTTTATATAGTTTTAAATATTTTTAAAAAGTTTTATAGATTTTGATGTAGTTTTATATTGTTTTATAGAGTTTTATAGAGTTTTATATAGATTTATATAGTTTTATATAGTTTTATACAGTTTTATATAGTTTTATATAGTTTTATATAGCTTTATATAATTTTTTGTAGTTTTATATAGTATTATAGAGGTTTATATAGTTTTATATACTTTTATATAGTTTTATATAGTATTATATAGTTTTATTAGCGTTATATAGTGTTATAAACTTCTATCAGCGTTATATAGTTTTATATAGTTTAAATAGAATTTTATAGTTTTATATAGTTTTATTTAGCCGTATATTGTTTCATATAGTTTAATTAGTTTTATATAGTTTTATATAGTTTTATATAGTGTTATATAGTTTTAGTGTGTTATATAGTTTTATTAGATTTATATCGTTTTATATAGTTTTATATAGTTTTATATAGTTTTGTATAGTTTTATAGAGTTTCATATAGTTTTATATAGTTTTATATAGTTTTATTAGTTTTATATAGTTTTATATAGTTTTGTTAGTTTTATATAGTTTTATACACTTTTGTCAGTTTTATATAGTTTTATATAGTTTTATATAGTTTTATATAGTTTTATATAGTTTTATAGAGTTTCATATAGTTTTATATCGTTTTATTAGTTTTATATAGCCTTATATAGTTTTATATAGTTTTATATAGTATGATATAGTTTTATTAGCGTTATATAGTTTTATAAAGCTCTATTAGCGTTATACAGTTTTATATAGTTTTATTAGTTTTAAATCGTTTTATATAGTTTTATATAGCTTAATATAGTTTTATTAGTTTTATATAGTTTTATATAGTTTTATATAGTTTTATATAGATTTATATAGTTTTATTAGTTTTATATAGTTTTATATAGTTTTGATAGTTTTATATTGTTTTATGTAGTTTTATATAGTTATATATAGTTTTATATAGTTTTATATAGTTTTATATAGTTTTCTTAGTTTTATATAGTTTTATATAGTTTTATATAATTTTTTGTAGTTTTATATAGTATTGTATAGTTTTATTAGCGTTATATAGTGTTATAAGGTTCTATTAGCGTTATATAGTTTTATATAGTTTTAATAGAATTTTATAGTTTTATATAGTTTTATTTAGCCGTATATTGTTTCATATAGTTTAATTAGTTTTATATAGTTTTATTTAGTTTTATACAGTTTTACACATTTTTATATAGTTTTATATAGTTATATATAGTTTTATATAGTTTTATATAGTTTTATTAGTTTTATATAGTTTTATATAGTTTTATATAGTTTTATATAGTTCTATATAGTTTTATAGAGTTTTATATAGTTTTATATAGTTTTATTAGTTTTATATAGTTTTATATAGCATTATATAGTTTTGTTAGTTTTATATAGTTTTATATAGTTTTATATAGTTTTATATAGTTTTATATAGTTTTATATAGTTTTATAGAGTTTTATATAGTTTTATAGAGCTTTATATAGTTTTATATAGTTTTATAGAGTTTCATATAGTTTTATATCGTTTTAGTAGTTTCATATACTTTTATATAGTTCTATATAGTTTTATAGAGTTTCATATAGTTTTATACAGTTTTATTAGTTTTATATAGTTTTATATACTTTTGTCAGTTTTATACAGTTTTATTAGTTTTATATAGTTTCATATACTTTTGTCAGTTTTATATAGTTTTATATAGTTCTATATAGTTTTATAGAGTTTCATATAGTTTTATATAGTTTTATTAGTTTTATATAGTTTTATATAGTTTTATATAGTTTTATATTGTGTTATATAGTTTTATAGTGTGTTACATAGTTTTATTAGTTTTATATAGTTTTATTAGTTTTATATAGTTTTATATAGTTATATATAGTTTTATATAGGTTTGATAGTTTGATATTGTTTTATATAGTTTTATATAGTTTTACATAGTTTTCTTAGTTTTATATAGTTTTATATAGTTTTATATAGTTTTATGTAGTTTTATATCGTTTTATATAGTTTTATATAGTTTTACATAGTTTTATATAGTTCTATATAGTTTTATAGAGTTTCATATAGTTTTATACAGTTTTATTAGTTTTATATAGTTTTATATACTTTTATATCGTTTTATATAGTTCTCTTAGTTTTATATAGTTTTATATATTTATATATTGTTTTATATTGTTTTATATAGTTTTATATAGTTTTACATAGTTTTATCTAGTTTTATATAGTTTTAAACATTTTTATATAGTTTTATATAGTTCTATATAGTTTTATATAGTTTTATATAGTTTTATATAGTTCTATATAGTTTTATAGACTTTCATATAGTTTTATATAGCTTTGTATAGTTTTATTAGCTTTATATAGTTTTATATGGTTTTGTTAGTTTTATATAGTTTTAAATAGTGTTATATAGTTTTATAGTGTGTTATATAGTTTTATATAGCTTTCTTAGTTTTATATAGTTTTATATAGTTTTATATAGTTGCATATATTTATATATAGTTTTATATAGTTTTGATAGTTTTATATTGTTTTATATACTTTTATATAGTTTTATATAGTTTTCTTAGTTTTATATAGTTTTATATAGTTTTACATATTTTTATCTAGTTTTATATAGTTTTAAACATTTTTATATAGTTTTATATAGTTTTATATAGTTTTATATAGTTTTATATAGTTTTATATAGTTTTAAACATTTTTATATAGTTTTATATAGTTTTATATAGTATTATAGAGTTTTATATAGTTTTATGTAGTTTTATATAGTTTTATGTAGTATTATATAGTTTTATTAGCGTTATATAGTGTTATAAAGTTCTATTAGCGTTATATAGTTTTATATAGTTTCAATAGAATTTTATAGTTTTATATAGTTTTTTTTAGCCGTATATTGTTTCATATAGTTTGATTAGTTTTATATAGTTTTATATAGTTTTATTTAGTTTTATATAGTTTTAAACATTTTTATATAGTTTTATATAGTTTTATATAGTTTTATATAGTTTTATATAGTTTTATATAGTTTTATATAGTTTTATTAGTTCTATATAATTTTATATAGTTATATATAGTTTTATATAGTTTCAAATTGTTTTATATTGTTTTATATAGTTTCCTATAGTTTTATATAATTTTATATAGTATTATATAGTTTTATTAGTTTTATATAGTTTTATATAGTTTTATATAGTTATATATAGTTTTATATAGTTTCATGTAGGTTTACATAGTTTTGATAGTTTTATATTGTTTTATATAGTTTCCTATAGTTTTTTATAGTTTTATATAGTTTTATATAGTTATATATAGTTTTGCATAGTTCTATATAGTTTCATAGAATTTCAAATAGTTTTATATAGTTTTATAGAGTTTCATATAGTTTTATATAGTTTTATTAGTTTTATATAGTTTTATATAGTTTTGTTAGTTTTATATAGTTTTATATAGTTTTATATAGTTTTATATAGTTTTAAATAGTGTTATATAGTTTTATAGTGTGTTACATAGTTGTATATAGCTTTCTTAGTTTTATATAGTTTTATATAGTTTTATATAGTTTTATATAATTTTGCAGAGTTTTATATAGTTTTATAGAGTTTCATATAGTTTTATACAGTTTTATTACTTTTATATAGTTTTATATACTTTTGTTAGTTTTATATAGTTTTGTATAGTTTTATATAGTTTTATAGAGTTTGATATTGTTTTATATCGTTTTATTAGTTTTATATAGTTTTATATAGATTTATATAGTTTTAATAGTTTTATATGGTTTTATATAGTTTTATATAGTTTTCTATAGTTTTAAACATTTTTATATAGCTTTATAGAGTTTTATATAGTTTTGTATATTTTTCTTAGTTTGATATAGTTTTATATAGTCTTATGTAGTTTTATATAGTTTTATATAGTTTTATATAGTTTTATATAGTTTTATATAGTTTTATATAGTTCTATATAGTTTTATAGAGTTTCATATAGTTTTATATAGTTTTATTAGTTTTATATAGCTTTATATAGTTTTATATAGTTTTATATTGTGTTATATAGTTTTATAGTGTGTTACATAGTTTTATTAGTTTTATATAGTTTTATTAGTTTTATATAGTTTTATATAGTTATATATAGTTTTATATAGGTTTGATAGTTTGATATTGTTTTATATAGTTTTATATAGTTTTATATAGTTTTCTTAGTTTTATATAGTTTTATATAGTTTTATATAGTTTTATGTAGTTTTATATAGTTTTATATAGTTTTATATAGTTTTACATAGTTTTATATAGTTCTATATAGTTTTATAGAGTTTCATATAGTTTTATACAGTTTTATTAGTTTTATATAGTTTTATATACTTTTATATCGTTTTATATAGTTTTCTTAGTTTTATATAGTTTTATATATTTATATATTGTTTTATATTGTTTTATATAGTTTTATATAGTTTTACATAGTTTTATCTAGTTTTATATAGTTTTAAACATTTTTATATAGTTTTATATAGTTCTATATAGCTTTATATAGTTTTATATAGTTTTATATAGTTCTATATAGTTTTATAGACTTTCATATAGTTTTATATAGCTTTGTATAGTTTTATTAGCTTTATATAGTTTTATATGGTTTTGTTAGTTTTATATAGTTTTAAATAGTGTTATATAGTTTTATAGTGTGTTATATAGTTTTATATAGCTTTCTTAGTTTTATATAGTTTTATATAGTTTTATATAGTTGCATATATTTATATATAGTTTTATATAGTTTTGATAGTTTTATATTGTTTTATATACTTTTATATAGTTTTATATAGTTTTCTTAGTTTTATATAGTTTTATATATTTATATATAGTTTTACATTGTTTTATATAGTTTTATATAGTTTTACATATTTTTATCTAGTTTTATATAGTTTTAAACATTTTTATATAGTTTTATATAGTTTTATATAGTTTTATATAGTTTTATATAGTTTTATATAGTTTTAAACATTTTTATATAGTTTTATATAGTTTTATATAGTATTATAGAGTTTTATATAGTTTTATGTAGTTTTATATAGTTTTATGTAGTATTATATAGTTTTATTAGCGTTATATAGTGTTATAAAGTTCTATTAGCGTTATATAGTTTTATATAGTTTCGATAGAATTTTATAGTTTTATATAGTTTTTTTTAGCCGTATATTGTTTCATATAGTTTGATTAGTTTTATATAGTTTTATATAGTTTTATTTAGTTTTATATAGTTTTAAACATTTTTATATAGTTTTATATAGTTTTATTTAGTTTTATATAGTTTTAAACATTTTTATATAGTTTTATATAGTTTTATATAGTTTTATATAGTTTTATATAGTTTTATATAGTTTTATATAGTTTTATTAGTTCTATATAATTTTATATAGTTATATATAGTTTTATATAGTTTCAAATTGTTTTATATTGTTTTATATAGTTTCCTATAGTTTTATATAATTTTATATAGTATTATATAGTTTTATTAGTTTTATATAGTTTTATATAGTTTTATATAGTTATATATAGTTTTATATAGTTTCATATAGGTTTACATAGTTTTGATAGTTTTATATTGTTTTATATAGTTTCCTATAGTTTTTTATAGTTTTATATAGTTTTATATAGTTATATATAGTTTTGCATAGTTCTATATAGTTTCATAGAATTTCAAATAGTTTTATATAGTTTTATAGAGTTTCATATAGTTTTATATAGTTTTATTAGTTTTATATAGTTTTATATAGTTTTGTTAGTTTTATATAGTTTTATATAGTTTTATATAGTTTAATATAGTTTAAATAGTGTTATATAGTTTTATAGTGTGTTACATAGTTGTATATAGCTTTCTTAGTTTTATATAGTTTTATATAGTTTTATATAGTTTTATATATTTATATATAGTTTTATATAGTTTTGATAGTTTTATATAGTTTTATATAGTTTTATATATTTATATATAGTTTTATATAGTTTTGATAGTTTTATATTGTTTTATATAGTTTTATATAGTTTTATATAGTTTTATATAGTTTTAAACATTTTTATATAGTTTCATATTGTTTTAAATAGTTTTATATAGTTTTATATAGTTTTAAATATTTTTAAAAAGTTTTATAGATTTTGATGTAGTTTTATATTGTTTTATATAGTTTTATAGAGTTTTATGAGCGTTATATAGTGTTATAAAGTTCTATTAGCGTTATATAGTTTTATATAGCTTTAATAGAATTTTATAGTATTATATAGTTTTATTTAGCCGTATATTGTTTCATATAGTTTAATTAGTTTTATATAGTTTTATATAGTTTTATATAGTGTTATACAGTTTTAGTGCGTTATACAGTTTTATTAGTTTTATATTGTTTTATATAGTTTCCTATAGTTTTATATAGTTTCATATAGTTTTATACAGTTTTATTAGTTTTATATAGTTTTATATAGTATTGTTAGTTTTATATAGTTTTATATAGTTTTATATTGTTTTATAGAGTTTTACACAGTTTTATATAGTTTTAAATAGTGTTATATAGTTTTATAGTGTGTTACATAGTTTTATATAGTTTTCTTAGTTTTATATAGTTTTATATATTTATATATAGTTTTATATAGTTTTGAAAGTTTTATATTGTTTTATATAGTTTTATATAGTTTTATATAGTTTTAAACATTTTTATATAGGTTTATATAGTTTTATATAGTTTTGTATAGTTTTCTTAGTTTTATATAGTTTTATATAGTTTTATGTAGTTTTATATAGTTTTATATAGTTTTATATAGTTTTACATAGTTTTGTATAGTTTTATATAGTTTTATATAGTTCTATATAGTTTTATAGAGTTTCATATAGTTTTATACAGTTTTATTAGTTTTCTATAGTTTTATATATTTATATATGGTTTTATATTGTTTTAGATAGTTTTATATAGTTTTACATAGTTTTATATAGTTTTATATAGTTTTAAACATTTTTACATAGTTTTATATAGTTTTATATAGTTTTATATAGTTTTATATAGTTTTATATAGTTTTGATAGTTTTATATTGTTTTATATAGTTTTATATAGTTTTATATAGTTTTCTTAGTTTTATATAGTTTTATATATTTATATATAGTTTTATATTGTTTTATATAGTTTTATATAGTTTTATATAGTTTTATATAGTTTTAAACATTTTTATATAGTTTTATATAGTTTTAAATAGTTTTATATAGTTTTATATAGTTTTAAATATTTTTAAAAAGTTTTATAGGTTTTGATGTAGTTTTATATTGTTTTATATAGTTTTATAGAGTTTTATATAGTTTAATATAGTTTTATTAGCGTTATATAGTGTTATAAACTACTATTAGCGTTATATAGTTTTATATAGTTTTAATAGAATTTTATAGTTTTATATAGTTTTATTTAGCCGTATATTGTTTCATATAGTTTAATTAGTTTTATATAGTTTTATATAGTTTTATATAGTTTTATTAGTTTTATATAGTTTTATATAGTTTTATATAGTTTTGTTAGTTTTATATAGTTTTATATAGTTTTATATAGTTTCATATAGTTTTGCAGAGTTTTATATAGTTTTATAGAGCTTTATATAGTTTTATAGAGTTTCATATAGTTTTATACAGTTTTATTACTTTTATATAGTTTTATATACTTTTGTTAGTTTTATATAGTTTTGTATAGTTTTATATAGTTTTATAGAGTTTGATATAGTTTTATATCGTTTTATTAGTTTTATATAGTTTTATTAGTTTTATATTGTTTTATATAGTTATATATAGTTTTATATAGTTTTATTTGTTTTACATAGATCTATAAAGTTTTATATTGTTTTATATAGCTTCATATAGTTTTATATAGCTTTATATAGTTCTATATTGTTTTATATAGATTTATATAGTTTTGCACAGTTTTATATAGTTTTATATAGTTTTATATAGTTTTATATAGTTTTATACAGTTTTATATAGTTATATATAGTTTTAAATAGTTTTATACAGTTTCATATAGTTTTATATAGTTTTATATAGCTTTATGTTGCTATATGAGTATTATTAGTTTTATATAGTTTTATATAGTCTTATATAGTTTTATATACTTTTCTATAGTTTTATATAGTTTTATATAGTTTAATATAGTTTTATATAGCTTAATATAGCTTAATATAGCTTTACATAGTTTTACATAGTTTTACATAGTTTCACATACTTTTATATAGTTTTATATACCATTATATAGTGTTTGTCAGGTTTATATAGTTTTACATAGTTTTGTATAGTTTTATATAGTTTTTTATAATTTTATATAGTTTTATATAGTTTTATATCGTTATATTTAGTTTTGTATAGTTTTATATAGTTCTATATAATTTTATATAATATTATATAGTTTTATCAGTTTTAAATCGTATTATATAGTTTTATATAGTTTTATATAGTTTTGTATAGTTTTATACAGTTTTATGTAGTGTTATATAATTTTATATAGCATTATATAGTTTTATATAGTTTTTTATAGTTTTATATAGTTTTGTATAGTTTTATATAGTTTTATTAGTTTTACATAGTTTTATATAGTCTTATATAGTTTTACATAGTTTATATAGTTCTATATGGTTTTATATAGTTTTATATAATTTTATATAGTTTTAAATAGTTTTGTTAGTCCCATATAGTTTTATATAGTTTTGCGAGTCCCATATAGTTTTATATAGTTTTATTAGTTTTACATAGTTTTATATAGTTTTATATAGTTTTGTATAGTTTTATATAGTCTTATATAGTTCTATATAGTTTCGTATAGTTTTATATAGTCTTATATAGTTCTATATAGTTATATGTAGTTTTATATAGTTTTATATAGTTCTATGAGGTTCTATATAGTTTTATATAGTTTCATATAGTTTTATAAAGTTTTATACAGCTTTATATGGTTTTATATAGATTTATATAGTTTTATATAGTATTATATTGTTTTATATAGTTTTATATAGTTTTATATATTTCTGTATAGTTTCATATAGTTTTATTAGGTTTACATAGTTTTATATAGTTTTATATAGTTTTATTAAGTTTTATATAGTTTTATATAGTCTTATATAGTTTTACATAGTTTATATAGTTCTATATGGTTTTATATAGTTTTATATAATTTTATATAGTTTTAAATAGTTTTGTTAGTCCCATATAGTTTTATATAGTTTTGCGAGTCCCATATAGTTTTATATAGTTTTATTGGTTTTACATAGTTTTATATAGTTTTATATAGTTTTGTATAGTTTTATATAGTCTTATATAGTTCTATATAGTTTTATGTAGTTTTATATAGTTTTATATAGTTTTATATAGTCTTATATAGTTTTATATAGCTTTATATAGCTTTATATAGATTTATATAGTTTTATATAGTATTATATTGTTTTATATAGTTTTATATAGTTTTATATATTTTTGTATAGTTTTATAAAGTTTAGTATAGTTTCATATGGTTTTTTTAGTTTTACATGGTTTTATATAGTTCTAAATTGTTTTATATAGTTTTATATAATTTTAAATAGTATTATACAGCTTTATTAGTTTCATATAGTTTTATATAGTATTATATAGTTTTATATAGTTTTATATAGTTTTACATAGTTTTATATAGTTTTATATAGATTTATATAGTTTTATATAGCATTATATAGTTTTATATAGACCTATATAGTTTTACATAGTTTTATATAGTTCTATATAGCTTTATATAGTTTTATATAGTTTTATGTAGTTTCATATAGTTTTATAAAGTTTTTTATAGTTTTATATAATTTTATGGAGTTTTATATAGTTTTATATAGATTTATATAGATTTGTATAGTTTTATATAGTATTATATAGTTTTATAAAGTTTTATATGGTTTCACATAGTTTTATAAAAGTTTTGTATAGTTTAATATAGTTTTTTTAGTTTTACATGGTTTTATATAGTTCTATATATTTTTATATAGTTTTAAATAGTTTCATATAGTTTTGTAAAGTTTAGTATAGTTTCATATAGTTTTTTTAGTTTTACATGTTTTTATATAGTTTTATATAGTTTTATATAGTTTCATATAGTTTTATAAAGTTTTATTTAGTTTTATATAGTTTTATATAGATTTATATAGATTTATATAGTTTTATATATTATTATATAGTTTTATATGGTCTTATATAGTTTTACATAGTTTATATAGTTCTATATGGTTTTATATAGTTTTATATAATTTTATATAGTTTTAAATAGTTTTGTTAGTCCCATATAGTTTTATATAGTTTTGCGAGTCCCATATAGTTTTATATAGTTTTATTAGTTTTACATAGTTTTATATAGTTTTATATAGTTTTGTATAGTTTTATATAGTCTTATATAGTTCTATATAGTTTTATATAGCTTTATATAGTTTTATATAGATTTAGATAGTTTTATATAGATGTATATAGTTTTATATAGTATTACATCGTTTTATATAGTTTTATATAGTTTTGTATAGTTTCATATAGTTTTATTAGTTTTACATAGTTTTATATAGTTTTATATAGTTTCGTATAGTTTTATATAGTCTTATATAGTTCTATATAGTTTTATGTAGTTTTATATAGTTTTATATAGTTCTATGAGGTTCTATATAGTTTTATATAGTTTCATATAGTTTTATAAAGTTTTATATAGCTTTATATGGTTTTATATAGATTTATATAGTTTTATATAGTATTATATTGTTTTATATAGTTTTATATAGTTTTATATATTTCTGTATAGTTTCATATAGTTTTATTAGGTTTACATAGTTTTATATAGTTTTATATAGTTTTATTAAGTTTTATATAGTTTTATATAGTCTTATATAGTTTTACATAGTTTATATAGTTCTATATGGTTTTATATAGTTTTATATAATTTTATATAGTTTTAAATAGTTTTGTTAGTCCCATATAGTTTTATATAGTTTTGCGAGTCCCATATAGTTTTATATAGTTTTATTGGTTTTACATAGTTTTATATAGTTTTATATAGTTTTGTATAGTTTTATATAGTCTTATATAGTTCTATATAGTTTTATGTAGTTTTATATAGTTTTATATAGTTTTATATAGTCTTATATAGTTTTATATAGCTTTATATAGCTTTATATAGATTTATATAGTTTTATATAGTATTATATTGTTTTATATAGTTTTATATAGTTTTATATATTTTTGTATAGTTTTATAAAGTTTAGTATAGTTTCATATGGTTTTTTTAGTTTTACATGGTTTTATATAGTTCTAAATTGTTTTATATAGTTTTATATAATTTTAAATAGTATTATACAGCTTTATTAGTTTCATATAGTTTTATATAGTATTATATAGTTTTATATAGTTTTATATAGTTTTACATAGTTTTATATAGTTTTATATAGATTTATATAGTTTTATATAGCATTATATAGTTTTATATAGACCTATATAGTTTTACATAGTTTTATATAGTTCTATATAGCTTTATATAGTTTTATATAGTTTTATGTAGTTTCATATAGTTTTATAAAGTTTTTTATAGTTTTATATAATTTTATGGAGTTTTATATAGTTTTATATAGATTTATATAGATTTGTATAGTTTTATATAGTATTATATAGTTTTATAAAGTTTTATATGGTTTCACATAGTTTTATAAAAGTTTTGTATAGTTTAATATAGTTTTTTTAGTTTTACATGGTTTTATATAGTTCTATATATTTTTATATAGTTTTAAATAGTTTCATATAGTTTTGTAAAGTTTAGTATAGTTTCATATAGTTTTTTTAGTATTACATGTTTTTATATAGTTTTATATAGTTTTATATAGTTTCATATAGTTTTATAAAGTTTTATTTAGTTTTATATAGTTTTATATAGATTCATATAGATTTATATAGTTTTATATATTATTATATAGTTTTATATGGTCTTATATAGTTTTACATAGTTTATATAGTTCTATATGGTTTTATATAGTTTTATATAGTTTTATATAGTTTTATATAGTTTTTTAAAGTTCTATATAGTTCTATATCGTTTTATATAGTTTTATATAGTTTTATATAGTTTTATATAGTTTTATAAAGTTCTATATAGTTCTGTATCGTTTTATATAGTTTTATATAGTGTTATATAATTTTATATGGTATTATATAGTTTTATATTGTTTTATATAGTTTTATATAGTTTTGTATAGTTTCATATAGTTTTATTATTTTTACATAGTTTTATGTAGTTCTATATAGTTTTATGTAGTTTTATATAGTTTTATATAGTTTTATATAGTTTTATATAGTCTTATATAGTTTTACATAGTTTTATATAGTTCTATGTGGTTTTATATAGTTTTATATAGTTTCATATAGTTTTATAAAGTTTTATATAGCTTTATCTAGTTTTATATAGATTTATATAGTTTTATGTAGTTTCACATAGTTTTATATAGTTTTATATAGTTTTATATAGTTTTATATAGTTTTATGTAGTTTCATATAGTTTTATATGGTTTTATATAGTTTTATATAGTTTTATATAATTTATTATAGTTTTATATAGTTTAATATAGTTTTATATAGTTTTATATAATTTATATAGTTTTATATAGTTTTGTATAGTTTCATATAGTTTTATTAGTTTTACATAGTTTTATATAATTCTATATAGTTTTATATAGTTTTATATAGTTTTATATAGTTTTATATAGTCTTATATAGTCTTATATAGTTTTACATAGTTTTATATAGTTTTATATAGATTTATATAGTTTTATAAAGTTTTATATAGTTTTATATAGTTTTGCATATTTGTATATAGATTTATTATTTTTATATAGTCTTATATAGTTTTACATAGTTTTATATAGTTTTATATAGTTTTATATAGTTTTATACAGTTTTATATAGTTTTAAATAGTTTTATTAGTCCCATATTGATTTATATAGTTTTGCTAGTCCCATATAGTTTTATATAGTTTTATTAGTTTTACATAGTTTTATATAGTTTTGTATATTTTCATATAGTTTTATTATTTTTACATAGTTTTATATAGATTTATATAGGTTTATATAGTATTACATAGTTTTATAGAGTTTTATATAGTTTTATATAGTTTTGTATAGTTTCATATAGTTTTATTAGTTTTACATAGTTTTATATAGTTTTATATAGTGTTATATAATTTTATATAGTATTATATAGTTTTATATAGTTTTATATAGTTTTATAGAGTTTTGTATAGTTGTATATAGATTTATTATTTTTATATAGTCTTATATAGTTTTACATAGTTTTATATAGTTTTATATAGTTTTATATAGTTTTATATAGTTTTCTGTAGTTTTATATAGTTTTATATAGTTTTATATAATTTTATATAGTTCCATATAATTTTATATAGTTTTATACAGTTTTCTTAGTTTCATATAGTTTTATATAGTTTTATAAAAGTTTTGTATAGTTTCATATAGTTTTTTTAGTTTTACATGGTTTCATATAGTTCTAAATAGTTTTATATAGTTTTATATAGTTTTATATAGTTTCATATAGTTTTATAAAGTTTTATACGGTTTTATATAGTTTTATATATATTTAGATAGTTTAGTATAGCTTTATATAGTTTTACATAGTATTATATAGTTTTATATAGTTTTATATAGTTTTATATAGTTTTATATAATTTTATATAGTTTTATACAGCTTTATTAGTTTCATATAGTTTTATATAGTATTATATAGATTTATATACATTTATATAGTTTTATATAGTATTATATAGTTTTATATAGTTTTATATAGTTCTATATATTTTTATATAGTTTTATATAGTTTTATATAGTTTTATATAGATTTATTAGTTTTATATAGTCTTATATAGTTTTACATAGTTTTATATAGTTTTATATAGTTTTATATAGTTTTATATAGATTTATATAGTTTTATATCGTTTTATATAGTTTTATATAGTATTGTATAGTTTTATATAGTTTTATATAGTTTTATATAGCTTTATATAGTTTTATATGGTTTTATATAGTTTTACATAGCGTTATTAGTTTTATATAGTTTTACATAGTTTTATATAGTTTTACATAGATTTATATAGTTTCATATAGTTTAATATAGTTTTATATAGTTTCATATTGTTTTATATAATTTTATATAATTTTACATAGATTGATATTGTTTTATGTAGTTTTTTATAGTTTCATATATATTGATATTGTTTTATGTAGTTTTATATAGTTTTATAAAAATTGATATTGTTTTATGTGGTTTTATATAGTTTTATATAGACTGTTATAGTTTTAGGTAGTTTTATATAGTTTGATATATATTGATATTGTTTTATGTAGTTTTATATTGTTTTATATAAAGTGATATTGTTTTATATAGTTTTACATAGTTTTGTATAATTTTATTTTGTTTTATACTGTTTTACATAATTTTATATTGTTTTTTATAGTTTTATACAGTTTTAAATAGTTTTATATAGTTTTATATACTTTTATATAGTTTTAAACAGTTTTATATAGTTTAATTAGTTTTATATAGTTTTGTATAGTTTTATATAGTTTTATATAGTTTTATATAGTATTATATAGTTTTATATAGTCTTATATAGTTTTATATAGTTTTATTAGCTTTATATAGTTTTATACAGTTTTATATAGTTTTATATAGTTTTATATAGTTTTATTTGTTTTGAATAATTTTATATAGTTTTATATAGTTTTATATAGTTCTATATAGTTTTTATACAGTTTTATTAATTTTATATAGTTTTACATAGTTTTATATAGTTTTATATAGTTTTATATAGTTTTATATAGTTTTATATAGTTTTATATAGTTTTATATAGTATTATATAGTTTTATATAGTCTTATATAGTTTTATATAGTTTAATATAGTTTTATAAAGTTTTATATAGTTTTATATAGTTTTATATAGTATTATAAAGTTTTATATAGTTTCATATAGTTTTACACAGTTTTATATATTTGTATATAGATTCATTTAGTTTTATTAGTTTTATATAGTTCTATATAGTTTATATACAGTTTTATTACTTTTATATAGTTTTACATAGTTTTATATAGTTTTATATAGTTTTATATAATTTTATATAGTTTTATATAGTTTTATATAGTTTTATACAGTTTCATATTGTTTTATTAGTTTTATATAGTTTTATATAGTTTTATTTGTTTTGTGTAGTTTTATATAGTTTTATATAGTTTTATATAGTTTCATATAGTTTTACATAGATTCATATAGTTTTAATAGTTTTATAGAGTTTCATATAGTATAATATAGTTTTATATAGTTTTATATAGTTTTATATAGTTTTATACAGTTTCATATTGTTTTATTAGTTTTATATAGTTCTATATAGTTTTTATACAGTTTTATTAATTTTATATAGTTTTACATAGTTTTATATAGTTTTACATAGTTTAATATTGTTTTATATAGATTTATATTGTTTTATATAGTTTTATACAGTTTTATATAGATTCATACAGTTTTATTAGTTTTATATAGTTTTATATAGTTTTATATAGTTTTATATACCTTTATATAGTTTTATATAGTTTTATATAATTTTATATACCTTTATATAGTTTTATATAGTTTTATATAGTTTTATATAGCTTTATTAGTTTTATATAGATCCATATAGTTTTTATACAGTTTTATTACTTTTATATAGTTCTACACAGTTTTATATAGTTTTATACAGTTTTAGATAGTTATATAATGTTTTATATACTTTTATATAGTTTTATATAGTTTTATATAGTTTTATACAGTTTTATTAGCTTTATATTGTTTTATACAGTTTTATATAGTTTTATATAGTTTTATATAGTTTTATTTGTTTTGAATAATTTTATATAGTTTTATATAGTTTTATATAGTTCTATATAGTTTTTATACAGTTTTATTAATTTTATATAGTTTTACATAGTTTTATATAGTTTTATATAGTTTTATATAGTTTTACATAGTTTAATATAGTTTTATATAGATTTATATTGTTTTATATAGTTTTATACAGTTTTATATAGGTTCATACAGTTTTATTAGTTTTATATAGTTTTATATAGTTTTATATAGTTTTATATAGTTTTATATACCTTTATATAGTTTTATGTAGTTTTATATAGTTTTATACAGTTTTATATACTTTTATACAGTTTTATATACTTTTATATACTTTTATACAGTTTTATATAGTTATATATAGATTCATATAGTTTTATTAGTTTTATATAGTTTTATATAGTTTTATATAGTTTTATATAGTTCTATATAGTTTTATATAGTTTTATTAGTTTTATATAGTTTTATATAGTTTTATATAGTTTTATATAGTTTTATATAGTTTTATATTGTTCTATATACTTTGATATAGTTTTATATAGTTTTATATTGTTCTATATACTTTGATATAGTTTTATATAGTTTTATATAGTTTTATATAATTTATATAGTTTAATATAGTTTTATATAGTTTTACACAGTTTTATATACTTTTATTAGTTTTGTTCAGTTGTATATAGTTATATTAGTGTGATATAGCCTTATACAGTTTTATATAGATTTATATAGATTCATATAGTTTTATTTAGTTTTATATAGTTTCATATAGTTTTATATAGTATTATATAGTTTTATATACTTTTATATACTTTTATACAGTTTTATATAGTTTTATGTAGTTTTATATATTTTTATTAGTTTTATACAGTTTTATATAGGTCTGTATAGTTTTATGTAGTTTTATTAGTTTCATATACTTTTAAACAGTTTTATTAGTTTTATATAGTTTGATATAGTTTTAATAGAATTTTATACGTTTATATAGTTTTATACAGTTTCATATAGTTTTATTAGATTTATATAGTTTTATATAGTTTTATATAGTTTTACACAGTTTTATATAGTTTTATATAGTTTTATATAGCTTTATTAGTTTTATATAATTCTATATAGTTTTTATACAGTTTTATTACTTTTATATAGTTCTACATAGTTTTATATAGTTTTACATAGTTCCATATAGTTTTATATAGTTAATATTGTTTTATATAGTTTTACACAGTTTTATATTGTTTTATTAGTTTTATATAGTTTTATATAGTTTTCTATAGTTTCATATAGTTTTATATAGTTTCATAGAGTTTTATATAGTTTTATATAGTTTTATACAGTTTTATATAGTTTTATATAGTTTTATATAGTTTTATATAGTTTTATATAGTTTTATATAGCTTTATTAGTTTTATATAGTTCTATATAGTTTTTATACAGTTTTATTACTTTTATATAGTTCTACACAGTTTTATATAGTTTTATACAGTTTTAGATAGTTATATAAAGTTTTATATACTTTTATATAGTTTTATATAGTTTTATATAGTTTTATACAGTTTTATTAGTTTTATATAGTTTTATACAGTTTTATATAGTTTTATATAGTTTTATATAGTTTTATTTGTTTTGTGTAGTTTTATATAGTTTTATATAGTTTTATATAGTTTCATATAGTTTTACATAGATTCATATAGTTTTAATAGTTTTATAGAGTTTCATATAGTATAATATAGTTTTATATAGTTTTATATAGTTTTATATAGTTTTATACAGTTTCATATTGTTTTATTAGTTTTATATAGTTCTATATAGTTTTTATACAGTTTTATTAATTTTATATAGTTTTACATAGTTTTATATAGTTTTACATAGTTTAATATAGTTTTATATAGATTTATATTGTTTTATATAGTTTTATACAGTTTTATATAGATTCATACAGTTTTATTGGTTTTATATAGTTTTATATAGTTTTATATAGTTTTATATACCTTTATATAGTTTTATATAGTTTTATATAATTTTATATACCTTTATATAGTTTTATATAGTTTTATATAGTTTTATATAGCTTTATTAGTTTTATATAGATCCATATAGTTTTTATACAGTTTTATTACTTTTATATAGTTCTACACAGTTTTATATAGTTTTATACAGTTTTAGATAGTTATATAATGTTTTATATACTTTTATATAGTTTTATATAGTTTTATATAGTTTTATACAGTTTTATTAGCTTTATATAGTTTTATACAGTTTTATATAGTTTTATATAGTTTTATATAGTTTTATTTGTTTTGAATAATTTTATATAGTTTTATATAGTTTTATATAGTTCTATATAGTTTTTATACAGTTTTATTAATTTTATATAGTTTTATATAGTTTTATATAGTTTTATATAGTTTTATATAGTTTTACATAGTTTAATATAGTTTTATATAGATTTATATTGTATTATATAGTTTTATACAGTTTTATATAGGTTCATACAGTTTTATTAGTTTTATATAGTTTTATATAGTTTTATATAGTTTTATATAGTTTTATATACCTTTATATAGTTTTATGTAGTTTTATATAGTTTTATACAGTTTTATATACTTTTATACAGTTTTATATACTTTTATATACTTTTATACAGTTTTATATAGTTATATATAGATTCATATAGTTTTATTAGTTTTATATAGTTTTATATAGTTTTATATAGTTTTATATAGTTCTATATAGTTTTATATAGTTTTATTAGTTTTATATAGTTTTATATAGTTTTATATAGTTTTATATAGTTTTATATTGTTCTATATACTTTGATATAGTTTTATATAGTTTTATATAGTTTTATATAATTTATATAGTTTAATATAGTTTTATATAGTTTTACACAGTTTTATATAGTTTTATTAGTTTTGTTCAGTTGTATATAGTTATATTAGTGTGATATAGCCTTATACAGTTTTATATAGATTTATATAGATTCATATAGTTTTATTCAGTTTTATATAGTTTCATATAGTTTTATATAGTATTATATTGTTTTATATAGTTTTATATAGTTTTATTTAGTTTTATATAGTTTCATATAGTTTTATATAGTATTATATTGTTTTATATAGTTTTATATAGTTTTATATAGTTTTACACAGTTTTATATAGTTTTATCAGTTTTATATAGTTTTATACAGTTTTATATAGTTTTATATAGTTTTAGATAGTTTTATGTAGTTTTATATAGTTTTATATACTTTTATATACTTTTATACAGTTTTATATAGTTTTATGTAGTTTTATATATTTTTATTAGTTTTATACAGTTTTATATAGGTCTGTATAGTTTTATGTAGTTTTATTAGTTTCATATACTTTTAAACAGTTTTATTAGTTTTATATAGTTTGATATAGTTTTAATAGAATTTTATACGTTTATATAGTTTTATACAGTTTCATATAGTTTTATTAGATTTATATAGTTTTATATAGTTTTATATAGTTTTACACAGTTTTATATAGTTTTATATAGTTTTATATAGTTTTATATAGCTTTATTAGTTTTATATAGTTCTATATAGTTTTTATACAGTTTTATTACTTTTATATAGTTCTACATAGTTTTATATAGTTTTATATAGTTCTATATAGTTTTATATAGTTAATATTGTTTAATATAGTTTTACACAGTTTTATATTGTTTTATTAGTTTTATATAGTTTTATATAGTTTTATATAGTTTCATATAGTTTTATATAGTTTCATAGAGTTTTATATAGTTTTATATAGTTTTATACAGTTTTATATAGTTTTATATAGTTTTATATAGTTTTATATAGTTTTATATAGTTTTATATAGCTTTATTAGTTTTATATAGTTCTATATAGTTTTTATACAGTTTTATTACTTTTATATAGTTCTACACAGTTTTATATAGTTTTATACAGTTTTAGATAGTTATATAAAGTTTTATATACTTTGATATAGTTTTATATAGTTTTATATAGTTTTATACCGTTTTATTAGTTTTATGTAGTTTTATACAGTTTTATATACTTTTATATAGTTTTATATAGTTTTATTTGTTTTGTATAGTTTTATACAGTTTTATATAGTTTTATATAGTTTCATATAGTTTTACATAGATTCATATAGTTTAAATAGTTTTATAGAGTTTCATATAGTATAATATAGTTTTATATAGTTTTATATAGTTTTATACAGTTTCATATTGTTTTATTAGTTTTATATAGTTCTATATAGTTTTTATACAGTTTTATTAATTTTATATAGTTTTACATAATTTTATATAGTTTTATATAGTTTCATATAGTTTTATATAGTTTAATATAGTTTTATATAGTTTTATATAGTTTCATATAGTTTTATATAGTTTCATAGAGTTTTATATAGTTTTATATAGTTTTATACAGTTTCATACAGTTTTATATAGTTTTATATAGTTTTATATAGTTTTATATAGCTTTATTTGTTTTATATAGTTCTATATAGTTTTTATACAGTTTTATTACTTTTATATAGTTCTACATAGTTTTATCTAGTTTTACATAGTTCTATATAGTTTTATATAGTTAATATTGTTTTATATAGTTTTACACAGTTTTATATTGTTTTATTAGTTTTATATAGTTTTATATAGTTTTATATAGTTTTATATAGTTTCATGTAGTTTTATATAGTTTTATACAGTTTTATTAGTTTTACACAGTTTTATATAGTTTTATTAGTTTTATATATTTTTACTTAGTTTTATATAGTTTTATATAGTTTTATATAGTTTTATATAGTTTTATATAGTTTTATATAGTTTTACACAGTTTTACATAGTTTTATTAGTTTTATATAGTTTTATAGAGTTTTATATAGTTTTATACAGTTTTATATAGTTTTATACAGTTTTATTAGTTTTATTAGTTTTATATAGTTTTATACAGTTTTATATAGTTTTATATAGTTTTATATAGTTTTATTTGTTTTGTATAGTTTTATATAGTTTTATATAGTTTTATATAGTTTCATATAGTTTTACATAGATTCATATAGTTTTAATAGTTATATAGAGTTTCATATAGTATAATATAGTTTTATATAGTTTTATATAAATTTATACAGTTTCATATAGTTTTATTAGTTTTATATAGTTCTATATAGTTTTTATACAGTTTTATTACTTTTATATAGTTCTACATAGTTTTATCTAGTTTTACATAGTTCTATATAGTTTTATATAGTTAATATTGTTTTATATAGTTTTACACAGTTTTATATTGTTTTATTAGTTTTATATAGTTTTATATAGTTTTATATAGTTTTATATAGTTTTATATAGTTTTATATAGTTTCATGTAGTTTTATATAGTTTTATACAGTTTTATTAGTTTTACACAGTTTTATATAGTTTTATTAGTTTTATATATTTTTACTTAGTTTTATATAGTTTTATATAGTTTTATATAGTTTTATATAGTTTAATATAGTTTTATATGGTTTTACACAGTTTTATATTGTTTTATTAGTTTGATATATCCTTACACAGTTTTATATATTTTTATATGGATTCATATAGTTTTATTGGTTTTATATAGTTTTATATAGTTTTATATAGTTTTATATAATTTTATATAGTTTTATATAGTTTTATATAGTTTTATATTGTTTTATATAGTTTTATATCGTTTTATATAGTTTTATATAGTTTTATACAGTTTTATGTAGTTTTATATACTTTTATATAGTCTGATATAGTTTTATATAGTTTTATATAGTTTCATATAGTTTTATATAGTTTTATACAGTTTTATATAGTTTTATATACTTTTATATAGTTTTATATACTTTTATATAGTTTTATTTGTTTTGTATACTTTCATATAGTTTTATTAGTTTGATATAGCTTTATACAGTTTTATATATTTTTATATAGATTCATATAGTTTTATTGGTTTTATATAGTTTTACACAGTTTATATAGTTTTATATAGTTTTATATAGTTTTATATAGTTTTGTATAGTTTTATATAGTTTTATATAGTTTTATATAGTTTTATATAGTTCTATATAGTTTTATTTGTTTTGTATAGTTTTATATAGTTTTATTAGTTTGATATAGCCTTATACAGTTTTATATATTTTTATATAGATTCATATAGTTCTATTAGTTTTATATAGTTTTATACAGTTTTATTAGTTTTATACAGTTTTACATAGTTTTTATATAGTTTTATTAGTTTTATATAGTTTTATATAGTTTTATATAGTTTTATATAGTTTTATGTAGCTTTATATAGTTTTACACAGTTTTATATAGTTTTATTAGTTTTATATAGGTTTATATTGTTTTATATAGTTTTATATAGTTTTATATAGTTTTATATAGTTTTATATTGTTTTATAAAGTTTTATATAGTTTTATATAGTTTTATATAGTTTTATATAGTTTTATATAGTTTTATACTGTTTCATATAGTTTTACATAGATTCATGTAGTTTTATTATTTTTATATAGTTTTATATAGTTATATACTGCATTATATAGTTTTATACAGTTTTATAGAGTTTCATATAGTATAATATAGTTTTATATAGTTTCATATAGTTTTATTAGTTTTATATAGTTCAATATAGTTTTTATACAGTTTGATTACTTTCATATAGTTTTACATAGTTTTATATAGTTTTATATAGTTTCACACAGTATTATATAGTTTTATTAGTTTTATATAGTTTTATACAGTTTTATATAGTTTTATATAGTTTTACGTAGTTTCATATAGTTTTATTAGTTGTATATAGTTTTACACAGTTTTATATAGTTTTATACAGTTTTATATAGTGTTATATAGTTTTATATAATTTTATATAGTTTTATACAGATTTAAACAGCTTTATACAGTTTCATATACTTTTATATAGTTCTATTTGTTTTGTATAGTTTTATATAGTTTTATTAGTTTGATATAGCCTTATACAGTTTTATATAGATTGATATAGATTCATATAGTTTTATTAGTTTTATATAGTTTTATATAGTTTTATATAGTTTTGTGTAGTTTTATATTGTTTTATACAGTTTTATTGGTTTTATACAGTTTTATATAGTTTTTATATAGTTTTATTAGTTTTATATAGTTTTATATAGTTTTATATAGTTTTATACAGTTTTATATAGTTTTACATAGTTTCATATAGTTTTATTGGTTTTATATAGTTTTATATATTTTTTATATAGTTTTATTAGTTTTATATAGTTTTTTACTGTATTATATAGTTTTATACAGTTTCATATAGTTTTACATAGTTTTATTAGTTTTATACAGTTTTATACAGTTTTATACAGTTTTATATTGTCTTATATAGTTTTATATAGTTTTATATAGTTTTATATAGTTTTATACAGTTTTATATAGTTTTATATAGTTTTATATAGTTTTATATAGTTTTATATAGTTTTATATAGTTTCATATAGTTTTATATAGTTTTGTATAAGTTTATATAGTTTTATATAGTTTTATATAGTATTATATAGATTCAAATAGTTTTATTAGTTTTATATAGCTTTATACAGATTTATTAGTTTTATACAGTTTGATATAGTTTTTATATAGTTTTATGAATTTTATATATAGTTTTATACAGTTTTATATAGTTTTATATAGTTTTATATAGTTTTATATAGTTTTATATAGTTTTATATAGTTTTATAAAGTTTTATACAGTTTTATTTAGTTTTATATAGTTTTATATAGTTTTATATAGTTTTATATAGTTTTATACAGTTTCATATTGTTTTACATAGATTCATATAGTTTAATTAGTTTTATATAGTTTTATATAGTTATATACTGTATTATATAGTTTTATACAGTTTTATAGAGTTTCATATAGTATAATATAGTTTTATATAGTTTCATATAGTTTTATTAGTTTTATACAGTTCTATATAGTTTTTATACAGTTTGATTACTTTTATATAGTTTTACATAGTTTTATATAGTTTTATTTAGTTTTATATGGTTTTACATAGTTTAATATCGTTTTATATAGTTTTATATAGTTTTACACAGTTTTATATAGTTTTATTAGTTTTATATAGTTTTATATAGTTTTATACAGTTTCATATAGTTTTATTAGTTTTATATAGTTCTATATAGTTATTATACAGTTTTATTAATTTTATATAGTTTTACATAGTTTTATATAGTTTTATATAGTTTTATACAGTTTCATATAGTTTTGCATAGATTCATATAGTTTTATTAGTTTTATATAGTTTTATATAGTTATATACTGTATTATATAGTTTTATACAGTTTTATAGAGTTTCATATAGTATAATATAGTTTTATATAGTTTCATATAGTTTTATTAGTTTTATACAGTTCTATATAGTTTTTATACAGTTTGATTACTTTTATATAGTTTTACATAGTTTTTTATAGTTTTATATAGTTTTATATGGTTTTACATAGTTTAATATCGTTTTATATAGTTTTATATAGTTTTACACAGTTTTATATAGTTTTATTAGTTTTATATAGTTTTATATAGTTTTATATGGTTTTACATAGCTTAATATAGTTTTATATAGTTTTATATAGTTTTACACAGTTTTATATAGTTTTATACAGTTTCATATAGTTTTACATAGTTTCACATAGTTTTATTGGTTTTATATAGTTATATATAGTTTTTTACTGAATTATATAGTTTTATACAGTTTCATATAGTTTTACATAGTTTCATATAGTTTTATTAGTTGTATATAGTTTTACACAGTTTTATATAGTTTTATTAGTTTTATATAGTTTTATACAGTTTTATATAGTTTTATATTGTTTTATATAGTTTTATATAGTTTTATATAGTTTTATATAGTTTTATATAGTTTTACACAGATTTATACATTTTTATTAGTTTTATACAGTTTTATATAGTTTTATATAGTTTTATACAGTTTTATATAGTTTTATATAGTTTCATATAGTTTTATTGGTTTTATATAGTTTTATATATTTTTTATATAGTTTTATTAGTTTTATATAGTTTTATATAGTTTTATATAGTTTTATATAGTTTTATATAGTTTTATATTGTTTTATATAGTTTTATATCGTTTTATATAGTTTTATATAGTTTTATACAGTTTTATGTAGTTTTATATACTTTTATATAGTCTGATATAGTTTTATATACTTTTATATAGTTTCATATAGTTTTATATAGTTTTATACAGTTTTATATAGTTTTATATAGTTTTATATAGTTTTATATACTTTTATATAGTTTTATATACTTTTATATAGTTTTATTTGTTTTGTATACTTTCATATAGTTTTATTAGTTTGATATAGCTTTATACAGTTTTATATATTTTTATATAGATTCATATAGTTTTATTGGTTTTATATAGTTTTACACAGTTTATATAGTTTTATATAGTTTTATATAGTTTTGTATAGTTTTATATAGTTTTATATAGTTTTATATAGTTTTATATAGTTCTATGTAGTTTTATTTGTTTTGTATAGTTTTATATAGTTTTATTAGTTTGATATAGCCTTATACAGTTTTATATATTTTTATATAGATTCATATAGTTCTATTAGTTTTATATAGTTTTATACAGTTTTATTAGTTTTATACAGTTTTACATAGTTTTTATATAGTTTTATTAGTTTTATATAGTTTTATATAGTTTTATATAGTTTTATATAGTTTTATGTAGCTTTATATAGTTTTACACAGTTTTATATAGTTTTATTAGTTTTATATAGGTTTATATTGTTTTATATAGTTTTATATAGTTTTATATAGTTTTATATAGTTTTATATTGTTTTATAAAGTTTTATATAGTTTTATATAGTTTTATATAGTTTTATATAGTTTTATATAGTTTTATACTGTTTCATATAGTTTTACATAGATTCATGTAGTTTTATTATTTTTATATAATTTTATATAGTTATATACTGCATTATATAGTTTTATACAGTTTTATAGAGTTTCATATAGTATAATATAGTTTTATATAGTTTCATATAGTTTTATTAGTTTTATATAGTTCAATATAGTTTTTATACAGTTTGATTACTTTCATATAGTTTTACATAGTTTTATATAGTTTTATATAGTTTCACACAGTATTATATAGTTTTATTAGTTTTATATAGTTTTATACAGTTTTATATAGTTTTATATAGTTTTACGTAGTTTCATATAGTTTTATTAGTTGTATATAGTTTTACACAGTTTTATATAGTTTTATACAGTTTTATATAGTGTTATATAGTTTTATATAATTTTATATAGTTTTATACAGATTTAAACAGCTTTATACAGTTTCATATACTTTTATATAGTTCTATTTGTTTTGTATAGTTTTATATAGTTTTATTAGTTTGATATAGCATTATACAGTTTTATATAGATTGATATAGATTCATATAGTTTTATTAGTTTTATATAGTTTTATATAGTTTTATATAGTTTTGTGTAGTTTTATATTGTTTTATACAGTTTTATTGGTTTTATACAGTTTTATATAGTTTTTATATAGTTTTATTAGTTTTATATAGTTTTATATAGTTTTATATAGTTTTATACAGTTTTATATAGTTTTACATAGTTTCATATAGTTTTATTGGTTTTATATAGTTTTATATATTTTTTATATAGTTTTATTAGTTTTATATAGTTTTATATAGTTTTATATAGTTTTATATAGTTTTATATAGTTTTATTAGTTTTATATAGTTTTATATAGTTTTATATAGGTTTATATAGTTTTATATAGTTTTATATAGTTTTATATAGTTTTATATAGTTTTATACAGTTTTATATAGTTTTATATAGTTTTATATAGTTTTATATAGTTTTATATAGTTTTATATAGTTTTATACAGTTTTATATAGTTTTATATAGTTTTTTACTGTATTATATAGTTTTATACAGTTTCATATAGTTTTACATAGTTTTATTAGTTTTATACAGTTTTATACAGTTTTATACAGTTTTATATTGTTTTATATAGTTTTATATAGTTTTATATAGTTTTATATAGTTTTATACAGTTTTATATAGTTTTATATAGTTTTATATAGTTTTATATAGTTTTATATAGTTTTATATAGTTTCATATAGTTTTATATAGTTTTGTATAAGTTTATATAGTTTTATATAGTTTTATATAGTATTATATAGATTCAAATAGTTTTATTAGTTTTATATAGCTTTATACAGATTTATTAGTTTTATACAGTTTGATATAGTTTTTATATAGTTTTATGAATTTTATATATAGTTTTATACAGTTTTATATAGTTTTATATAGTTTTATATAGTTTTATATAGTTTTATATAGTTTTATATAGTTTTATATAGTTTTATACAGTTTTATTTAGTTTTATATAGTTTTATATAGTTTTATATAGTTTTATATAGTTTTATACAGTTTCATATAGTTTTACATAGATTCATATAGTTTAATTAGTTTTATATAGTTTTATATAGTTATATACTGTATTATATAGTTTTATACAGTTTTATAGAGTTTCATATAGTATAATATAGTTTTATATAGTTTCATATAGTTTTATTAGTTTTATACAGTTCTATATAGTTTTTATACAGTTTGATTACTTTTATATAGTTTTACATAGTTTTATATAGTTTTATTTAGTTTTATATGGTTTTACATAGTTTAATATCGTTTTATATAGTTTTATATAGTTTTACACAGTTTTATATAGTTTTATTAGTTTTATATAGTTTTATATAGTTTTATACAGTTTTATATAGTTTTATATAGTTTTATATGGTTTTACATAGCTTAATATAGTTTTATATAGTTTTATATAGTTTTACACAGTTTTATATAGTTTTATACAGTTTCATATAGTTTTACATAGTTTCACATGGTATTATTGGTTTTATATAGTTATATATAGTTTTTTACTGAATTATATAGTTTTATACAGTTTCATATAGTTTTACATAGTTTCATATAGTTTTATTAGTTGTATATAGTTTTACACAGTTTTATATAGTTTTATTAGTTTTATATAGTTTTATACAGTTTTATATAGTTTTATATTGTTTTATATAGTTTTATATAGTTTTATATACTTGTATATAGTTTTATACAGTTTTATATAGTTTTATATAGTTTTATATAGTTTTATATAGTTTTATATAGTTTTATATAGTTTTATATAGTTTCATATAGTTTTATATAGTTTTATATAAGTTTATATAGTTTTATATAGTTTTATATAGTATTATATAGATACATATAGTTTTATTAGTTTTATATAGCTTTATACAGATTTATTAGTTTTATACAGTTTGATATAGCTTTTATATAGTTTTATGAATTTTATATATAGTTTTATATAGTTTTATATAGTTTTATATAGTTTTACACAGATTTATACATTTTTATTAGTTTTATACAGTTTTATATAGTTTTATATAGTTTTATATAGTTTTATATAGTTTTATATAGTTTTATACAGTTTTATATAGTTTTATATAGTTTTATATAGTTTTATATAGTTTTATATAGTTTTATATAGTTTTATATAGTTTTATATAGGTTTATATAGTTTTATATAGTTTCATATAGTTTTATATAGTCTCATATAGTTTATATAGTTTTATATACTTTTATATAGCTTTATATACATTTATATAGTTTTATTTGTTTTGTATAGTTTTATATAGTTTTATTAGTTTGAAATAGCCTTATAGAGTTTTATATAGTTTTATATAGATTCATATAGTTTTATCAGTTTTATATAGTTTGACATAGTTTTATTTAATTTGATATTGTTTTAATAGAATTTTATACGTTTATATAGTTTTATACAGTTTTATATAGTTTTACATAGTTTCATATAGTTTTATTGGTTTTATATAGTTTTATATAGTTTTTATATAGTTTTATTAGTTTTATATAGTTTTATACAGTTTTATTAGTTTTACACAGTTTTATATAGTTTTATTAGTTTTATATAGTTTTAGATAGTTTTATATAGGTTTATATAATTTTATATAGTTTTATATAGTTTTATACAGTTTTATATAGTTTTATATAGTTTTATATAGTTTTATATAGTTTTATATAGTTTTATATAGTTTTATACAGTTTCATATAGTTTTACATAGATTCATATAGTTTTATTAGTTTTATATAGTTTTATATAGTTATATACTGTATTATATAGTTTTATACAGTTTTATAGAGTTTCATATAGTATAATATAGTTTTATATAGTTTCATATAGTTGTATTAGTTTTATACAGTTCTATATAGTTTTTATACAGTTTGATTACTATTATATAGTTTTACATAGTTTTATATAGTTTTATATAGTTTTATATGGTTTTACATAGTTCAATATAGTTTTATATAGTTTTATATAGTTTTCCACAGTTTTATATAGTTTTATTAGTTTTATATAGTTTTATACAGTTTTATATAGTTTTATATTGTTTTACATAGTTTTATATAGTTTTATATAGTTTTATATAGTTTTATATAGTTTTATATAGTTTTATATAGTTTTATATAGATTTATTTGTTTTGCATAGTTTTATTGGTTTTATATAGTTATATATAGTTTTTTACTGAATTATATAGTTTTATACAGTTTCATATAGTTTTACATAGTTTCATATAGTTTTATTAGTTGTATATAGCCTTATACAGTTTTATATAGTTTTATATAGTTTTATATAGTTTTATATAGTTTTATATAGTTTTATATAGTTCTATATAGATCTATATAGTTTTATATAGTTTTATATAGTTTTATACAGTTTTATTAGTTTTATATAGTTTTATACAGATTTATATAGTTTTATACAGTTTTATATACTTGTATATAGTTTTATATAGTTTTATATAGTTTTATACTGTTTTATGTAGTTTTATACTGTTTAATATAGTTTTATGTAGTTTTATATAGTTTTATATAGTTTTATATAGTTTTATATAGTTTTATATAGTTTTACATAGTTTTATATAGTTTTGTATAGCTTTATATAGATTTATATAATTTTATATAATTTTATACAGATTTATATAGTTTCATATAGTTTTATATAGTTTTATATAGTTTTATATAGTTTTATATAGTTTTATATAGTTTTACACAGTTTTATATAGTTTTATACAGTTTTATATAGTTTTATATAGTTTTGTATAGTTTTATTTGTTTTGTATAGTTTTGTATAGTTTTATTTGTTTTGTATAGTTTTATATAGTTTCATTAGTTTGATATAGTTTTACACAGTTTTACATAGTTTTATTAGTTTTATATAGTTTTATAGAGTTTTATATAGTTTTATATAGTTTTATATTGTTTTATACACTTTTATTAGTTTTATATAGTTTTATACAGTTTTATATAGTTTTATATAGTTTTATATAGTTTTATTTGTTTTGTATAGTTTTATATAGTTTTATATAGTTTTATATAGTTTTATACAGTTTCATATAGTTTTATTAGTTTTATATAGTTCTATATAGTTTTTATACAGTTTTATTAATTTTATATAGTTTTACATAGTTTTATATAGTTTTATATAGTTTTATATAGTTTTATATAGTTTTATATAGTTTTATATAGTCATATATAGTTTTATATAGTTTTATATAGTTTTATATAGTTTTATATAGTTTTATATAGTTTTATATAGTTTTATATGGTTTTGTATAGTTTTATATAGTTTGATGTGTTTTCATATAGTTTTATATAGTTTGATATAGTTTTATATAGATTTATATAATGTTATATAGTTTTATACAGTTTTATATAATGTTATATAGTTTTATATAGTTTTATATAGTTTTATATAGTTTTATATAGTTTTATATAGTTTTATATAGTTTTATATAGTTTTAATAGTTTTACATAGTTTTGTATAGTTTCATATAGTTTTATTAGTTTTACATAGTTTTATATAGTTTTATATAGTTTTATATAGTTTTATATAGTTTTATATAGTTTTGTATAGTTTTAATTAGTTTTATGTGTTTTCATATAGTTTCATATAGTTTTATATAGTTTTATATAGTGTTACATAGTTCTAGATAGTTTTATATAGTTTTATATAGTTTTATATAGTCATATATATTTTTACATAGTTTTATATAGTTTTATATAGTTTTATATAGTTTTATATAGTTTTATATAGTCATATATAGTTTTATATAGTTTTATATAGTTTTATATAGTTTTATATAGTTTTATATAGTTTTATATAGTTTTGTATCTTTTTATATAGTTTTATGTGTTTTCATATAGTTTTATATAGTTTGTTATAGTTTGATATAGTTTTATATAATGTTATATAGTTTTATACAGTTTTATATAATGTTATATAGTTTTATATAGTTTTATATAGTTTTATATAGTTTTATATAGTTTTATATAGTTTTAATAGTTTTACATAGTTTTGTATAGTTTCATATAGTTTTATTAGTTTTACATAGTTTTATATAGTTTTATATAGTTTTATATAGTTTTATATAGTTTTGTATAGTTTTATATAGTTTTGTATAGTTTCATATAGTTTTATTAGTTTTACATAGTTTTATATAGTTTTATATAGTTTTATATAGTTTTGTATAGTTTTATATAATTTTATGTGTTTTCAAATAGTTTTATATAGTTTTATATAGTTTTATATAGTTTTATATAGTTTTACATAGTTCTATATAGTTTTATATAGTTTTATATAGTTTTATATAGTCATATATAGTTTTCTGTAGTTTTATATAGTTTTATATAGTTTTATATAGTTTTATATAGTCTTGTATAGTTTTATATAGTTTTATGTGTTTTCATATAGTTTTATTTAGTTTGATATAGTTTTATATCGTTTTATATAGTTTTATATATTTGTATATAATTTTGTGTACCTTAATATAGTTTTATATAGTTTTATACAGTTTTATATAGCTTTATATAGTTTTATATAGTTTTATATAGTACTTTATTGTTTTACATAGTCCTATTAGCTTTATATAGTTTTATATAGTTTTATATAGTTTTGTATAGTTTTATATAGTTTTGTTAGTTTTATATAGTTTTATATAGTTTTATATAGTTTTATATAGTTCTATATAGATTTGTTAGTTTTATATAGTTTTATATAGTTTCATATAGTACTATATAGTTTTATATATATATATATAAAGCCATATAAAACTAATAAAACTATGTAAAACTATACAAAACTATGTAAAACTAATAAAACTATATGAATTATTATAACACTATATAAAACTATATAAAACTATATAAAATTATGTGAAATTATATAGAACTATATAAAACAATTTAAAGCTGTATAAAACTATATAACACTATATAAAACTAATATAACTATACAAAACTATATAAAACTATATAAAACTAATAAAACTAATAAAACTAATGAAACTTATAAAGCAAATAAAACTATATAGAACTATATAAAAGTAAATAAAACTATATGAAGATATATAAAACTATTCAAAACTGTATGAATCTATATAAAACTAATAAAACTATATAAAACTATATGAAATTATATAAAACAGTATAAAACTAATAAAACTATATAAAACTATATAAAACAATATAAAATTATATAAAACTATATAAAAATATATAAAACCCACATGAATCTATATAAACATATATAAAACTGTATAAAGGTATATAAAACTAATAAAACTATGTGATCTACATAAAACCAAGGAAAACTGTATGAAACTATATAAAACTAATAAAACTATATAAAACTATATGAAACTATATAAAACTAATAAAACTTAATAAACTAATAAAACTATATCAAACTATATAAAACTTTATGAATTTATATAAACCTATCTAAAACAGTGTTAAACTATATAACACTAATCAAACTATATAAAACTATATAAAACTATATAAAACTATATAAAACAAATAAAACTATATAAAACTAATAAAACTAATAAAACTAGTTAAAACTATATAAAACTATATAAAACTATATAAAACTATATGAAACTATATAAAACTATATCAAACTAATAAAACTGTATAAAACTATATAAAACTATATCAAACTGTATAAAACTATATAAGACTTTATAAAACTATATAAAACTATGTAGAACTATATAAAACTATATAAAACTAATAAAACTATATAAAACTATATAAAACTATATAAAACTATATAAAACTATATAAAACTATATAAAACTATATAAAACTATATAAAACTATATAAAACTATCTAAAACTATATAAAACAAAATAAAACTAATAAAACTACATGAATCTATATAAAAATATATAAAACTGTATAAGGCTATATCAAACTAATAAAACTATATAAAACTGTACAAATCAAATAAAGCTATATAAAAGTATACAAAACAAATAAAACTATATAAAACTATATAAAACTATATAAAACTATATAAAACTATATAAAACTATATAAAACTATATAAAACTATATAAAACTATATAAAACTAATAAAACTACATGAATCTATATAAAAATATATAATTTTGTATAAGGCTATATCAAACTAATAAAACTATATAAAACTATACAAAACAAATAAAACTATATAAAAGTATATAAAACTGTATAAAACTATATGAAACTAAATAAAACTATATCAAACTAATAAAACTGTATAAAACTATATAAAACTATATCAATCTGTATAAAACTATATAAGACTGTATAAAACTTTGTAAAACTATATAAAAGTAATAAAACTGTATATAACTATATAAAACTATTAAAACTATACAAAACTATACAGAACTATATAAAACTGTATAAAACTATATAAAACTATATAAAACTATATAAAACTATATAAAACTATGTAGAACTATATAAAACTATATAAAACTAATAAAACTATATAAAACTATATAAAACTATATAAAACTATATAAAACTATATAAAACTATATAAAACTATATAAAACTATATAAAACTAATAAAACTATATAAAACTAATAAAACTATATAAAACTGTGTAAAACTATATAAAACTGTTTAAAAGTATATAATACTAATAAAACTACATAAAACTATACAGAACTATACAAAACTGTATAAAACTAATGAAACTGTATAACACTATATAAAACTACATAAAACTATATAAAACTATATAAAACTTAATAAAACTATATAAAACTATATAAAACTGTATAAAACTATATAAAACTATATAAAACTGTACAAAAACTATATAAAACTATATAAAACTTTTTAAAAGTATATGAAACTAATAAAACTACATAAAACTATACAGAACTATACAAAACTGTATAAAACTAATGAAACTGTATAACACTATATAAAACTACATAAAACTATATAAAACTATATAAAACTTAATAAAACTATATAAAACTATATAAAACTGTATAAAACTATATAAAACTATATAAAACTGTACAAAAACTATATAAAACTATATAAAACTTTTTAAAAGTATATGAAACTAATAAAACTACATAAAATTATACAGAACTATACAAAACTGTATAAAACTAATGAAACTGTATAACACTATATAAGACTGTATAAAACTTTATAAGACTGTATAAAACTTTGTAAAACTATATAAAAGTAATAAAACTGTATATAACTATATAAAACTAATAAAACTATATAAAACTATACAGAACTATATAAAACTGTATAAACCTATATAAAACTATATAAAACTATATAAAACTATATAAAACTATATAAAACTATATAAAACTATATAAAACTATATAAAACTATATAAAACTATATAAAACTATATAAAACTAATAAAACTGTATAAAACTGTGCAAAACTATATAAAACTATATAAAACTATATAAAACTATATAAAACTAATAAAACTATATAAAAACTATATAAAACTGTGTAAAACTAATAAAACTGTATAAAACTATATAAAACTACATGAAACTACATAAAACTATATAAAACTATATAAAACTACATGAAACTACAATAAAACTATATAAAACTATATAAAACTAATAAAACTATATGAATCTATATAAATCTATATAAAACTGTATAAGGCTATATCAAACTAATAAAAGTATATGAAACTATACAAAACAAATAAAGCTATATAAAAGTATATAAAATTGTATAAAACTATATAAAACTATATAAAACTATATAAAACTGTGTAAAACTATATAATACTAATAAAGCTATATAAATCTGTGTAAAACTATATAAAACTATACAAAACTATATAAAACTATATATAAAACTAATAAAACTATATAAAGCTGTATAAAACTAATAAAACTGTATAAAACTATGTAAAACTAATAAAACTATATGAATCTATATAAACATACATAAAACTGTATAAGGCTATATCAAACTAATAAAACTATATAAAACTATACAAATCAAATAAAACGATATAAAAGTATATAAAACTGTATAAAACTATATCAAACTGTATAAAACTATATAAAACTATATAAAACTATGTAAAACTATATAAAACTATGCTAACCTATGTAAAACTATGTAAAACTATATAAAACAAATAAAACTATATAAAACTATATAAAACTACATAAAACCATATAAAACTATACAAAACTATATAAAACTATATAAAACTATATAAAACTATATAAAACGATATAAAACTATATAGAACTATATAGAACTACATAAAACTATATAAAATAATAAAACTATATAAAACTATTCAAAACTATATGAAACTATATAAAACTGTATAGAACTATATAAATCTATACAAAACTATGTAAAACTATATAAAACTGTGTAAAACTATATTAAACTATATAAATCTGTATAAAACTATGTACAACTATATAAAACAAACAAAACCATATAAAAATACATAAAAGTATATAAAACTATGCAATACTATATAAAACTATATGAATATACATAACACTAAGGAAAACTGTATGAAACTATATAAAACTATATAAAATTATATAAAACTTCATAATAATATATATAACTACATAACACAATGTAAAAGGAGAAATACAATAAAAAAGAATACAAAACAATGTAAAACCGCGTAAAACTATATAATGCCCTAGAAACGTGTATAATACTATATAAAACTGTATAAAATTATATAGAACTATAATATACTATACAAAACTGTATAAAACTGTATTAAATTATATAACACTCGCATAACACAGGTCCAGATCGTTTCTCGGCATTATGGTTAATATCAACATGTGCTCGCATAACACAGATCCGGATCGCCTCCCGGGCCTTACGGCTAATATGAACGCGTACTAGCATAACTCAAATCCAGATCCCTTCTCGGCCTTATTGCAAAGATCGAAGTTTACTCGCATAACACATATCCAGATCGCTTCTCGGCCTTACGGCTAAGTTCATAGTGTACTGGCATAACACATATCCAGGTGGCTTCTCCGCCATATGGCTAAGATCAAAGTGTACTCGAATAACCCAGATCCATCTCCCTTCTCGGCCTTATGGTTATGCTTTGCCATAAGCCCGCGAGGAGATCAGCATATGTGTTACTCCAGTACACTTTGATCTTAGCCATAAGGCCGAGAAGCGATATGGATCTCGGTTATTCGAGTACACATTGATCTTAGCCGTAAAGCCGAGAATCGTTCTGGATGTGTGTTATATGAGTACACTTTGCACTTTGCCATAAGTCCAAGAAGTTATCTGGATTAGCGTTATTCGAGTACCCTTTGATCTTAGCCATAAGGCCGGGAAGCGATCTGGTTTGGGTTAGTCGAGTACACTTTGATCTTAGCCATAAGGCCGCGAAGTGATCCCGATGTGTGATATGCGAGTTCGCTTTGATCTTGTCCATAACGACGAGAACCGATCTGGATGTGCGTTATGCGAGTACTCTTTGACCTCAGCCATAAGGCCGTGAAGCTATCTGCATGTGTGTTATGCAAGTACGCTCTGATATTAGCCATAAGGCCGACAAGCGATCTGGATCTGTGTTATGGGCGTACACATTGATCTTAGCCATAAGGCCGAGATGCAATCTGGATGGGTGTTATGCGAGTAAACTTTGATTTTATCCATAAGCCCGAGAATAGTTCTGGATGTGTGTTATGCGAGTACACTTTGATCTTAGCCATAAGGACGAGAAGAGATCTGGATTTGGGTTATGCGAGTACACTTTGGTCTTAGCCATAAGGCCGAGAAGCGATCAGGATGTGTGTTATGCGAGTACACTCTGATCTTAGCCATGAGGCCGAGAAGCGATCTGGATGTTTGTTATGCGAGTACACTTTGATCGTAGCCACAAGGCCGAGAAGCTATCTGGATGTGGTTTATTCGAGTACACTTTGATCAAAGCCATAAAGCTGAGGAGCGATCTGGATTTGTGTTATTCCAGTTCACTTTGATCTTAGCCGGAAGGCCGCGCAGCGATCCCGATGTGTGTTATGCGAGTACACTTTGATCTTTCCCAAAAGGCCGCGAAGCGTTCTTGATCTGGGTAATGCGAGTACACTTTGATCTTAGCCATAACGCCGAGAAGCGATCAGGATGTGTGTTATGCGAGTACATTCTGATCTTATCCATAAGGCCGAGAAGCGATCTGGATGTGTGTTATACGAGTACACTTTGATCGTAGCCACAAGGCCGAGAAGCGATCTGGATGTGGTTTATACGAGTACACTTTGATATTAGCCATAAGGCCGAGAAGCAACCTGTATGTGTGTTGTACGGGTACACTTTGAGCTTAGGCATAAGGCCCAGAAGCGATCTGGATTTGGTGCATTCGAGTACACTTTGATCTTAGCCATAAGGCCGAGAAGCGAACAGGATGTGTGTTATGCGAGTACACTCTGAACTTAGCCATGAGGCCGAGAAGCGATCTGGATGTTTGTTATGCGAGTACACTTTGATCGTAGCCACAAGGCCGAGAAGCGATCTGGATGTGGTTTATTCGAGTACACTTTGATCTTAGCCATAAGGCCGAGAAGCGATCTGGAAGTGTGCCATGCCAGTATACTTTGATCATAGCCATAAGGCAGAGAAGCAACCTGTATGTGTGTTGTACGTGTACTCTTTGAGCTTAGACATACGGACGAGCAGCGATCTGGATTTGGGTTATTCGGGAACACCTTGTTCTTAGCCATAAGGCCGAGAACCGTTCTATATGTGTGTTATGAAAGTACACTTTGATATTAGCGATAAGGAAGAGAAGCGATCTGGTTGTGTCTTATGCGAGTACACTTTGATCTTAGCCATATGGCCGCGAAGCGATCTGGATTTGGGTTATACGAGTACACTTTGATATTAGCCATAAGGCAGAGAAGCGATCGGGATTTGACTTATTCGAGTACACTTTGGTCTTAGCCATAAGGCCGAGAAGCGAACTCGATGTGTGTTACGCGAGTACACTTTGATTATAGCGATAAGGAAGAGAAGCGATCTGGTTGTGTCTTATGCGAGTACACTTTGATCATAGCCATAAGGCCGCGACGCGATCTGGATTTGGGTTATACGAGTACACTCTAATATTAGCCATAAGGCCGCAAAGCAATCTGGATTTGGGTTATGCGAGTACGTTTTGATCTTAGCCATAAGGCCGAGAAGCTACCAGGATTTGTGTTATTCGAGTACACCTTGATCTTAGACATAAGACCGAGATGGGATATGGATGTGAGTTATGCGGGTACACTTTGATCGTAGCCAGAAGGACGAGAAGCAATCTTGATTTGAGTTATTTGAGTACCCGTTGATCTTAACCATAAGGCAGAGACGCGATCAGTATGTGTGTTATGCGAGTACACTTTGATCTTAGCCATGTGGACAAGAAGCAACCTGGATTTCGGTTATTCGAATACACTTTGACCTTCGCCATAAGGTCAAGCAGCGATCTGGATTTGGGTTATTCGAGTACACTCTGATCTTAGCCACAAGGCCGATAGGCGATCTGGAAGTGCGTTATGCGAATACACTTTGATCTTAGTAATAAGGCCGATTACCGAACAGGATTTTGGTTATTCTAGTACACTTTGATCTTAGCCATACGGTCGAGCAGCGATCTCTATTTGGGTTATTCGAGTACACTTTTATATTAGCCATTAGGCCGAGAAGCGATCTGGAAGTGTATTATGCGAGTACAGTTTGATCTTAGCCATAAGGCCGATTACCGATCAGGATTTTCGTCATTCTAGTACACTTTGATCTGAGCCTTAAGGCCGAGCAGCGAACTGGATTTGGGTTATTCGAGTACACTTTGATCTTAGCCATACGGTCGAGCAGCGATCTCGATTTGGGTTATTCGACTACACTTTGATATTAGCCACTCCGCCGAGAAGCGATCTGTATGTGTGTTATGAGTGTACACTCTGATCTTAGCCATAAGGCGGAGAAGCGATCTGGATGAGTGTTATACGAGTACACTCTGATCTTATCAATAAGAACGAGAAGCGATTTGGATGTGTGTTATGCGAGTACACTTTCATCTTAGTAATAAGTCCGAGAAGCGATCTGGATTTGGGTTATGCGAGTACAATTTGATCTTAGCCATAAGGTCGAGCAGCGATCTCGATTTGGGTTATTCGACTACACTTTGATATTAGCCACTCCGCCGAGAAGCGATCTGTATGTGTGTTATGAGTGTACACTCTGATCTTAGCCATAAGGCGGAGAAGCGATCTGGATGAGTGTTATACGAGTACACTCTGATCTTATCAATAAGAACGAGAAGCGATTTGGATGTGTGTTATGCGAGTACACTTTCATCTTAGTAATAAGTCCGAGAAGCGATCTGGATTTGGGTTATGCGAGTACAATTTGATCTTAGCCATAAGGTCGAGCAGCGATCTCGATTTGGGTTATTCGACTACACTTTGATATTAGCCACTCCGCCGAGAAGCGATCTGTATGTGTGTTATGAGTGTACACTCTGATCTTAGCCATAAGGCGGAGAAGCGATCTGGATGAGTGTTATACGAGTACACTCTGATCTTATCAATAAGAACGAGAAGCGATTTGGATGTGTGTTATGCGAGTACACTTTCATCTTAGTAATAAGTCCGAGAAGCGATCTGGATTTGGGTTATGCGAGTACAATTTGATCTTAGCCATAAGGTCGAGAATCGATCTGGATGTGTCTTATGAGAGTACTCTTTGGTCTTAGAAATAAGGCCGAGAAGCGATCTGGATTTGGGTTATACGAAGACACTTTGACCTTTGCCATAAGGCCGAGAAGCTATCTGGATATAGTTTACTCGAGTAAACATTGATCTTACCCATAAGGCCGAGAAGCTACCTGGATTTGAATTACTCGTGTACACTTTGATCTTAGCCATAAGGCCGAGAAGCGATCTGGATGTGTGTTATGCGAGTACCCTCTGATGTCAGGCATAAGGCCGAGAAGCGCTCTAGATATGGGTTATACGAGTACACCTTGATCTTACCCATAAGGCCGAGAAGTGATCTGAATGTGTGTTTTTCGAGTACACTTTGATATTAGCCATAAGGCCAACCAGCGATCTGGATATGGGTTATTCGAGTACTCATTTATCTTAGCCATAAGGCCGAGAACTGATCTGGATTTGGGTGATTCGTGTACACTTTGATCTTAGCGATAAGGCCGAGAACCGATCTAGATGTTTGATATGCAAGTTCACTTTGATCATAGCCACAAGGCCGAGAAGCGATCCGGATGTATGCTATTCGAGTACACTCTGATCTTAGCCATAAGGCCAAGAAGCGATCTGGATTTGGGTTGTTCGAGTACACTTTGATCTTGGCCATATATCCGAGAAGCGATCTGGGTTTGGGTTATGCGAGTACCATATGATGTTAGCCATACGCCTGAAAAGCGAACTGTATTTGGGTTATGCGAGTAGACTTTGATCTCAGCCAAATGCCGAGTAGTGATCTGGATGTGTGTTAAGCGAGTATACTTCGATCTTAGCCATAAGGACGAAAAGCGACCTGGATTTGGGTTATGCGAGTTCACTTTGATCTTAGCCATAAATCCGAGAAGCGATCTGGATGTGTGTTATGAGAGTACAATGTGATCTTAGCCATAAGACCGAGAAGCGATCTGGTTGTGTGAAGAGAATACACTTTGATCGTAGCCATACGACCGAGAAGCGACCTGGACATGTGTGAGGCGAGTACACTTTGATCTTAGCCATAAGGCCGAGAAGCCATCTTTATTTGGGTTATTCGATCACACATTTATCTTAGGCATAAGGCCGAGAAGCGTTCTGGATGACTGTTATGCTAGTACTCTTTGATCTTATCCATAAGGCCTAGTAGCGATCTGGATGTGTGTTATGCGAGTACACAATGATCTTTGCCTTAAGGCAGAGAAGCGATCTGGAGGTGTGTTATGCGACTACAGTTTTATCTTAGCCATAAATCCGAGAATAGTTCGCTATGTGTATTATGTGAGTACACTTTGATCTTAGCTATAAGGCCGAGAAGCGATCAGGATGTGTGTTATTCGATTACGCTTAGATCATAGCCGTACGGACGAGCAGGGATCTGGATTTGGGTTATTCGTGTACACTTTGATCTTAGCCGTACGGCCGGGCAGCGACTTGGATTTGGGTTATTCGTGTACACTTTTATCTTAGCAATAAGGCCGAGAAGCGTTCTGGATGTGTGTTATGCGAGTACACCATGATCTTAGCCATAAGGCCGAGAAGCGTTCTGGATGTGTGTTATGCGAGCACAATCTGATCTTAGCCATACAGCACAGCAGCGATCTTGATTTGTGATATGCGTGTACACCATGACCTTAGCCATAAGGCCGAATAACGATATGGATTTGTGTTATGCGAGTACACTTTGCTCTTAGCCATACGGCAGAGCAGCGATCTGGATTTGGGTTATTCGTGTACACTTCTATCTTAGCCATAAGGCCGAGAAACGTTCAGCATGTGTGTTATGCGAGTATACTTTGATGTTAGCCATGAGGCCGAGAATCGATCTGGTTGTGTGTTATGCGAGTACACTTTGATCTTATCCATAAAGCCGAGAATCGATCTGGATTTGTGTTATTCGAGTACGCTTCGATCTTAGTCATAAGGAGAGGAGCGATCTGGATTTGCGTTATACGAGATCACTTTGATCTTAGCCACAAGGCCGAAGAGCGATCTGCATTTGTGTTATTCAAGTACAATTTGATCTTTGCCAACAGGCCGAGAAGGGATCTGGATATGTTTTATGCGAGTACACTTTGATGTTAGCCATAAGGCCGGGAAGCGACACGGATGTGTGTTATGCGAGTGCACTGTGATCTTAGCCATAAGGCCGAAAAGCGAACTGGATGTGTGTCATGCGAGTACTCTCTGATCTTAGACATAAGGAAGAGAAGCGATCTGGATTTGGTTTATTCGTGTACACTTTGATATTAAGCATAAGGCCGAGAAGCGATCTGTGTTTGGTTTATTCGCGTACATTTTGATCTTAGCCACAAGGCCGAGTAGTGATCTGGATTTGGGTTATTCAAGTACTCTTTGATCTTAGCCATAACGCCGAGAAGCGATCCGGATGAGTGTTATGCACGTAAACTTCGATCTTTGCCATAAGGCCGATAAGCGATCTGGATTTGGTTTATGCTAGTACGCGTTCATATTAGCCGTAAGGCCCGGGAGGCTATCTGGATCCGTGTTATGCGAGTTTTCTATAATTTTATACAGTTTTATACAGTATTGTATAGTATATTACAGTTCTATATTATTTTATACAGTTTTATGTAGTATTATACATGTTTCTATAGCATTATGTAGTTTTACGCGGTTTTACATTGTTTTGTATTCTTTTTTATTGTATTTCACCTCTTACATTGTGTTAGGTAGTTATATATATTATTATGAACTTTTGTGTACTTTTACATGGTTTTATATAGTTCTGTTAATTTTAAAACAGTTTTGTATTATTTTATACAGTTTCAATTAGTTTTATATATTTCTATTAGTTTAATACAGTTTTATACAGTTTTGTGTTATTGAATACGGTTTTAATTAGTTTTATATATTTCTATTAGTTTTATTTAGTTTTATATATTTTTATATAGTTTTATCTAGATTTATACAGTTTTGTTAGTTTTATATAGTTTTACACATTTTTAAATAGTTTTATATAGCTTTATATAGTTTTATATAGTTTCACATAGTTTTATGTAGTTTTATATAGTCTTACATAGTCTTATATATTTTTATATAGTTTTATTAGTTTTACATAGTTTTATTTGGTTTTATATAGTTTTATATAGTATTATTAGTTTTACATAGTTTTATATAGTTTTATATAATTTTATATAGTTTTATATAGCTATATATAGTTTTATATAGATTTATATAGTGTTATATAGTTTTCTAAGGTTTTATATAGTTTTGTTAGTGTTATATTGTTTTACATAGTTTTATATAGGTTCATATAGTTTTATATAGTTTTATATAGTTTGATATAGTATTATATAGTTTTGTATAGTTTTATGTAGTTTTATATAGTATTACATAGTTTTATATAGATTTATATAGTTTTATACAGTTTTATATAGATTTATATAGTTTTATATAGTTTTACTTAGTCCTATATATTTTTATATACTTTTATGTAGTTTCATATAGTTTTATATAGTTTTGTATAGTTATATATAGTTTTCCTTATTTTTATGTAGATTTATATAGTTTCATATAGTTTTTCTTAGTTTTGTATAGTTTTACATAGCTTTATATAGTTTTGTATTGTTTTATACAGTTTTATATAATTTTATATAGTTTTCCTTGGTTTTATGTAGATTTATATAGTTTTATATAGTTCTATATAGTTTTATATCGTTTTACATAGGTTTATATAGATATATATAGTTTTATATAGTTTTATATAGTTTTTTATAGTTTTATATAGTTTTATATAGTTTCATACAGTTTTATATAATTTTATATAGTTTTCCGTGGTTTTATGTAGATTTATGCAGTTCTATATAGTTTTATATAGTTTTATATAGTTTTATATAGTTTTTCTTAGTTTTGTATAGTTTTACATAGTTTTATATAGTTTTATATAGTTTTATATAGTTTTATATAGTTTTATATAGTTTTATAAAGTTTTATTAGTTTTACATAGTTTTATTTGGTTTTATATAGTTTTATATAGTATTATTAGTTTTACATAGTTTTATATAGTTTTATATAATTTTATATAGTTTTATATAGCTTTATATAGTTTTATATAGTTTTATATAGTGTTATATAGTTTTCTAAGGTTTTATATAGTTTTGTTAGTGTTATATTGTTTTACATAGTTTTATATAGGTTCATATAGTTTTATATAGTTTTATATAGTTTGATATAGTATTATATAGTTTTGTATAGTTTTATGTAGTTTTATATAGTATTACATAGTTTTATATAGATTTATATAGTTTTATACAGTTTTATATAGATTTATATAGTTTTATATAGTTTTACTTAGTCCTATATATTTTTATATACTTTTATGTAGTTTCATATAGTTTTATATAGTTTTGTATAGTTATATATAGTTTTCCTTATTTTTATGTAGATTTATATAGTTTCATATAGTTTTTCTTAGTTTTGTATAGTTTTACATAGCTTTATATAGTTTTGTATTGTTTTATACAGTTTTATATAATTTTATATAGTTTTCCTTGGTTTTATGTAGATTTATATAGTTTTATATAGTTCTATATAGTTTTATATCGTTTTACATAGGTTTATATAGATATATATAGTTTTATATAGTTTTATATAGTTTTTTATAGCTTTATATAGTTTTATATGGTTTTATACAGTTTTATATAATTTTATATAGTTTTCCGTGGTTTTATGTAGATTTATGTAGTTCTATATAGTTTTATATAGTTTTATATAGTTTTATATAGTTTTTCTTAGTTTTGTATAGTTTTACATAGTTTTATATAGTTTTATATAGTTTTATATAGTTTTATACAGTTTTATGTAGTTTTGTATAGTTTTGTATAGTTACATATAGTTTTATTACCTTTACATAGTTTTATACAGTTTTACATAGTTTTATATAGTTTTATATAATTTTATATAGTTTTATATAGCTTTATATAGTTTTATATAGTTTTATATAGTGTTATATAGTTTTCTAAGGTTTTATATAGTTTTGTTAGTGTTATATTGTTTTACCTAGTTTTATATAGGTTCATAAAGTTTTATATAGTGTTATATAGTTTGATATAGTATTATATAGTTTTGTATAGTTTTATGTAGTTTTATATAGTATTACATAGTTTTATGTAGATTTATATAGTTTTATACAGTTTTATATAGATTTATATAGTTTTATATAGTTTTACTTAGTCCTATATATTTTTATATACTTTTATGTAGTTTCATATAGTTTTATATAGTTTTGTATAGTTATATATAGTTTTCCTTATTTTTATGTAGATTTATATAGTTTCATATAGTTTTTCTTAGTTTTGTATAGTTTTACATAGCTTTATATAGTTTTGTATTGTTTTATACAGTTTTATATAATTTTATATAGTTTTCCTTGGTTTTATGTAGATTTATATAGTTTTATATAGTTCTATATAGTTTTATATCGTTTTACATAGGTTTATATAGATATATATAGTTTTATATAGTTTTATATAATTTTTTATAGTTTTATACAGTTTTATATAGTTTTATACAGTTTTATGTAGTTTTGTATAGTTTTGTATAGTTACATATAGTTTTATTACCTTTACATAGTTTTATATAGTTTTATATAGTTTTATATAGTTATATATAGTTTTATGTAGTTTTATATTGATTTGTGTTCTTTTACACAGATTTATATAGTTTTACTAGGTTTATATAATTTTATATTGTATTATATAGTTTCATATAGTTTTACATAGTTTTATATAGTTTTATATAGTTTTACATAGCCTTACTTAGTTTTATATAATTTTATATCGTTCTACATAGTTTTATATAGTTTTATATAGTTTCATATAGTTTTATATTGATTTGTGATGTTTTACACAGTTTTATATAGTTTTACTAGGTTTATATAATTTTATATTGTTATATATAGTTTCATATACTTTTATATAGCTTTATATAGTTTTATATAGTTTTATATAGTTTCATATACTTTTATATAGTTATATAGTTTTATATACTTTTATATGGTTTTATTAGTTTCGTATAGTTTTATATAGTTTTGTATAGTTATATACAGTTTTCCTTGTTTTTATGTAGATTTATGTAGTTTTATACAGTTTTTCTTAGTTTTGTATAGTTTTATATAGTTTTATTAGGTTTACATAGTTTTATACAATTTTATATAGTTTTGTATAGTTTTGTATATTTTCATATAGTTTTATTAGGTTTACATACTTTTATACAGTTTTATATAGTTTTGTATAGTTTTGTATATTTTCATATAGTTTTATTAGCTTTACATAGTTTTATATAGTTTCACATAGTTTTATATAGATTTATGTAGTTCTATATAGTTTTAAATAGTTTTATATAGTTTTACATAGTGTTACTAGCTTTATATAGTTTTGCATAGTTTTATATAGTTTTATATAGTTTTATATAGTTTTATATCGTTTTACATAGGTTAATATAGATCTATATAGTTTTATATAGTTTTATATAGTTTTATATAGTTTTATACAGTTTTATATAATTTTATATAGTTTTCCTTGGTTTTATGTAGATTTATATAGTTCTATATAGGTTTACATAGTTTTATATTGTTTTACACAGTTTTATTAGTTTTACATAGTTTTATATAGTTTTATATAGTTTTATATAGTTTTATTTAGTATTATATGGTTTAAATAGTTTTATATAGATTGATATTGTTTTATGTAGTCTAATATAGTTTAACATAGTTTTAATAGATTTGTATAGTTTTACATAGTTTTATATAGTTTTATATAGTTTTGCATAGTTTAACATAGTTTTGTATAGTTTCATATAGTTTTATATAGTTTTATATGGTTTTATTAGTTTCATATAGTTTTATATAGTTTTATATAGTTTTACATACTTTAATATATATTTATATAGTTTTATATAGTTTTAAATAGTTTTATATATTTTTATATAGTTTTATATAGTTTTATATAGTTTTATATAGTTTTATATAGTTTTATATAGTCTTATTAGTTTCATATAGTTTTGTATAGTCTTATATAATTTTATATAGTTTTCCTTGGATTTATATAGTTTTGTATAGTTTATTATAGTTTTATATAGTTTTGTATAGTTTTGTATAGTTTCATGTAGTTTTATTAGCTTTACATAGTTTTATATAGTTTTATATAGTTTTATATAGTTTTACTTAGTCCTATATATTTTTATATACTTTTATGTAGTTTCATATAGTTTTATATAGTTTTGTATAGTTATATATAGTTTTCCTTATTTTTATGTAGATTTATATAGTTTTATATAGTTTTTCTTAGTTTTGTATAGTTTTACATAGCTTTATATAGTTTTGTATAGTTTTATACAGTTTTATATAATTTTATATAGTTTTCCTTGGTTTTATGTAGATTTATATAGTTTTATATAGTTTTATATAGTTTTATATCGTTTTACATAGGTTTATATAGATTTATATAGTTTTATATAGTTTTATATAGTTTTTTATAGTTTTATATAGTTTTATATAGTTTTATACAGTTTTATATAATTTTATATAGTTTTCCGTGGTTTTATGTAGATTTATGTAGTTATTTATAGTTTTATATAGTTTTATATAGTTTTATATAGTTTTTCTTAGTTTTGTATAGTTTTACATAGTTTTATATAGTTTTATATAGTTTTATATAGTTTTATATAGTTTTATACAGTTTTATGTAGTTTTGTATAGTTTTGTATAGTTACATATAGTTTTATTACCTTTACATAGTTTTATATAGTTTTATATAGTTTTATATAGTTATATATAGTTTTATGTAGTTTTATATTGATTTGTGTTCTTTTACACAGATTTATATAGTTCTACTAGGTTTATATAATTTTATATTGTTTTATATAGTTTCATATAGTTTTACATAGTTTTATATAGTTTTATATAGTTTTACATAGCCTTACTTAGTTTTATATAATTTTATATCGTTCTACATAGTTTTTATATAGTTTTATATAGTTTCATATAGTTTTATATTGATTTGTGATGTTTTACACAGTTTTATATAGTTTTACTAGGTTTATATAATATTATATTGTTATATATAGTTTCATATACTTTTATATAGTTTTATATAGTTTTATATAGTTTCATATACTTTTATATAGTTATATAGTTTTATATACTTTTATATGGTTTTATTAGTTTCGTATAGTTTTATATAGTTTTGTATAGTTATATACAGTTTTCCTTGTTTTTATGTAGATTTATGTAGTTTTATACAGTTTTTCTTAGTTTTGTATAGTTTTATATAGTTTTATTAGGTTTACATAGTTTTATACAATTTTATATAGTTTTGTATAGTTTTGTATATTTTCATATAGTTTTATTAGGTTTACATACTTTTATACAGTTTTATATGGTTTTGTATAGTTTTGTATATTTTCATATAGTTTTATTAGCTTTACATAGTTTTATATAGTTTCACATAGTTTTATATAGATTTATGTAGTTCTATATAGTTTTAAATAGTTTTATATAGTTTTTATATAGTGTTACTAGCTTTATATAGTTTTGCATAGTTTTATATAGTTTTATATAGTTTTATATAGTTTTATATCGTTTTACATAGGTTAATATAGATCTATATAGTTTTATATAGTTTTATATAGTTTTATATCGTTTTACATAGGTTAATATAGATCTATATAGTTTTATATAGTTTTATATAGTTTTATATAGTTTTATACAGTTTTATATAATTTTATGTAGTTTTCCTTGGTTTTATGTAGATTTATATAGTTCTATATAGGTTTACATAGTTTTATATTGTTTTACACAGTTTTATTAGTTTTACATAGTTTTATATAGTTTTATATGGTTTTATTAGTTTCATATAGTTTTATATAGTTTTATATAGTTTTACATACTTTAATATATATTTATATAGTTTTATATAGTTTTAAATAGTTTTATATATTTTTATATAGTTTTATATAGTTTTATATAGTTTTATATAGTTTTATATAGTTTTATATAGTCTTATTAGTTTCATATAGTTTTGTATAGTCTTATATAATTTTATATAGTTTTCCTTGGATTTATATAGTTTTGTATAGTTTATTATAGTTTTATATAGTTTTGTATAGTTTTGTATAGTTTCATATAGTTTTATTAGCTTTACATAGTTTTATATAGTTTTATATAGTTTTATATAGTTTTACTTAGTCCTATATATTTTTATATACTTTTATGTAGTTTCATATAGTTTTATATAGTTTTTATATAGTTTTATACAGTTTTATGTAGTTTTGTATAGTTTTGTATAGTTACATATAGTTTTATTACCTTTACATAGTTTTATATAGTTTTATATAGTTTTATATAGTTTTATATAGTTTTACATAGCCTTATTTAGTTTTATAAAATTTTATATCGTTCTACATAGTTTTATATAGTTTTATATAGTTTTATATCGTTTTATACAGTTTTATATAATTTTACATAGTTTTATATAGTTTTATATAGATTTATATAGTTTCATATAGTTTTATATAGTTTTATATAATTTTACATAGTTTTATATAATTTTATATAGTTTTTTATAGTTTTGTATAGTTTTATCATTGTTTTATTAGTTTTATATAGTTTTGTTAGTTTTATATATTTCTGTATAGTTTTATACAGTTTTATATCGTTTTACATAGCCTTATTTAGTTTTATATAATTTTATATCGTTTTATATAGTTTTATATATTTTTATATAGTTAAATATAGGTCTATATAGTGTTATATAGTTTTAGTAGTTTTGTATAGTTTCATATAGTTTTATTAGTTTTACATTGTTTTACATAGTTCTATATAGTTTATATAGTTTTACATAGTTTTATATAGTTTTATATAGTTTTATACAGTTTTATATAGTTTTATATAGTTTTATATAGTTTTATATAGTTTTATATCGTTTTACATAGGTTTATATAGACTTATATAGTTTTATATAGTTTTACTTAGTTTTTTGTAGTTTTATATAGTTTTATGTATTTTTATATAGATTTATTAGTTTTATATAGTTTTATATAGCTTTATGAAGTTTTTTATAGTTTTGTTTGATTTATGTAGTTTTACAGTGTTTTATATAGTTTTCCAAAATTTTGTATAGATTTATATAGTTTTATATAGTTTTATATAGTTTTATATAGTTTTACATAATTTTACATAGAATTATTTTGATTTGTATAGTTTTATATAGTTTTATATAGTTTTATATAGTTTTATATAGTTTTATATAGTTTTACATGGTTTTATATAGCTTTATATAGTTTTATATAGTTTTATATAGTTTTATATAGTTTTATATCGTTTTATATAGTTTTATGTATTTTTATATAGTTTTATTAGTTTTATATAGTTTTATATAGTTTTATATATTCATATATTGTTTTATATATTTTTATATAGTTTTGTATAGTTTTATATAGTTTTATGTGTTTTCATATAGTTTTATATAGTTTTATATAGTTTTATATAACGTTATATAGTTTTATATAGTTTTATATAGTTTTATATAGTTTTATATATTCATATATTGTTTTATATATTTTTATATAGTTTTGTATAGTTTTATATAGTTTTATGTGTTTTCATATAGTTTTATATAGTTTTATATAGTTTTATATAACGTTATGTACTTTTATATAGTTTTATATAGTTTTATATAGTTTTATATAGTTTTATATAGTTTTATATAGTTTTAGTAGTTTCTTATAGTTTTATTAGTTTTATATAGCTTTACATAGCCTTATTTAGTTTTATATTATTTTATATCGTTTTATATAGTTTTATATAGTTTTACATAGCCTTATTTAGTTTTATAAAATTTTATATCGTTCTACATAGTTTTATATAGTTTTATATAGTTTTATATCGTTTTATACAGTTTTATATAATTTTACATAGTTTTATATAGTTTTATATAGATTTATATAGTTTCATATAGTTTTATATAGTTTTATATAATTTTTCATAGTTTTATATAATTTTATATAGTTTTTTATAGTTTTGTATAGTTTTATATTGTTTTATTAGTTTTATATAGTTTTGTTAGTTTTATATATTTCTGTATAGTTTTATACAGTTTTATATCGTTTTACATAGCCTTATTTAGTTTTATATAATTTTATATCGTTTTATATAGTTTTATATATTTTTATATAGTTAAATATAGGTCTATATAGTGTTATATAGTTTTAGTAGTTTTGTATAGTTTCATATAGTTTTATTAGTTTTACATTGTTTTACATAGTTCTATATAGTTTTATATAGTTTTACATAGATTTATATAGTTTTATGTAGTTTTATATAGTTTTATATAGTTTCTGTAGCTACAGTCGTTTTATATAGTTTTGTATAGTTTCATATAGTTTTATTAGTTCTACATAGTTTTATATAGATCTATATAGCTTTATATAGTTTTATGCAGTTTTATATAGTTATGTTTGTTTTATACAGTTTTACATAGTTTTATATAGTTTTATATATTTTTATATAGCTAAATATAGTTCTATATTGTGTTATATAGTTTTATATAGTTTTATATAGTTTTATATAGTTTTATATAGTTTTATTAGTTTTACATAGGTTTATATAGTTTCATATAGATTTATATAGTTCTATACAGTTTTATATAGTTTTATATAGTTTTACATAGTTCTATATAGTTTTATATAGTTTTATATAGTTTTATATATTCATATATAGTTCTATATAATTTTATATAGTTTTATATAGTTTTATATAGTTTTATATAGATTTATATAGTTTTATATAGTTTTGTATAGTTTTATATACTTTTATGTGTTTTCATATAGTTTTATATAGTTTTATATAATGTTATATAGTTTTATATAGTTTTATATAGTCATATATAGTTTTATATAGTTTTTATATAGTCATATATAGTTTTATATAGTTTTATATAGTTTTATATAGTTTTATATAGTTTTATATAGTTCTATATAGTTTTATATAGTTTTATACAGTTATATATAATTTTACATAGTTTTATATAGTTTTATATAGTTTTATATAGTTTTATATCGATTTATATAGTTTTATATAGTTTTATATAGTCTTATTAGTTTCATATAGTTTTGTATAGTCTTATATAATTTTATATAGTTTTCCTTGGATTTATATAGTTTTGTATAGTTTATTATAGTTTTATATAGTTTTGTATAGTTTTGTATAGTTTCATATAGTTTTATTAGCTTTACATAGTTTTATATAGTTTTATATAGTTTTATATAGTTTTACTTAGTCCTATATATTTTTATATACTTTTATGTAGTTTCATATAGTTTTATATAGTTTTGTATAGTTTTATATAAATTTTTGCTTATTTTTATGTAGATTTATATAGTTTTATATAGTTTTTCTTAGTTTTGTATAGTTTTACATAGCTTTATATAGTTTTGTATAGTTTTATACAGTTTTATATAATTTTATATAGTTTTCCTTGGTTTTATGTAGATTTATATAGTTTTATATAGTTTTATATAGTTTTATATAGTTTTATATAGTTTTATATCGTTTTACATAGGTTTATATAGATTTATATAGTTTTATATAGTTTTATATAGTTTTTTATAGTTTTATATAGTTTTATATAGTTTTATACAGTTTTATATAATTTTATATAGTTTTCCGTGGTTTTATGTAGATTTATGTAGTTATATATAGTTTTATATAGTTTTATATAGTTTTATATAGTTTTTCTTAGTTTTGTATAGTTTTATATAGTTTTATATAGTTTTATATAGTTTTATACAGTTTTATGTAGTTTTGTATAGTTTTGTATAGTTACATATAGTTTTATTACCTTTACATAGTTTTATATAGTTTTATATAGTTTTATATAGCTATATATAGTTTCATATAGTTTTATATAGTTTTATATAGTTTTATATAGTTTCATATACTTTTATATAGTTATATAGTTTTATATACTTTTATATGGTTTTATTAGTTTCGTATAGTTTTATATAGTTTTGTATAGTTATATACAGTTTTCCTTGTTTTTATGTAGATTTATGTAGTTTTATACAGTTTTTCTTAGTTTTGTATAGATTTATATAGTTTTATTAGGTTTACATAGTTTTATACAATTGTATATAGTTTTGTATAGTTTTGTATATTTTCATATAGTTTTATTAGGTTTACATAGTTTTATACAGTTTTATATAGTTTTGTATAGTTTTGTATAGTTACATATAGTTTTATTACCTTTACATAGTTTTATATAGTTTTATATAGTTTTATATAGCTATATATAGTTTCATATAGTTTTATATAGTTTCACATAGTTTTATATAGATTTATGTAGTTCTATATAGTTTTAAATAGTTTTATATAGATTTATATAGTGTTACTAGCTTTATATAGTTTTTGCATAGTTTTATATAGTTTTATATAGTTTTATATCGTTTTACATAGGTTTATATAGATCTATATAGTTTTATATAGTTTTATATAGTTTTATATAGTTTTATATAGTTTTATACAGTTTTATATAATTTTATATAGTTTTCCTTGGTTTTATGTAGATTTAAATAGTTCTATATAGGTTTACATAGTTTTATATTGTTTTACACAGTTTTATTAGTTTTACATAGTTTTATATAGTTTTATATAGTTTTATATAGTTTTATATAGTTTTATATAGTTCTATTTAGTATTATATGGTTTAAATAGTTTTATATAGATTGATATTGTTTTATGTAGTCTAATATAGTTTAACATAGTTTTAATAGATTTGTATAGTTTTACATAGTTTTATATAGTTTTATATAGTTTTGCATAGTTTAACATAGTTTTGTATAGTTTCATATAGTTTTATATAGTTTTATATGGTTTTATTAGTTTCATATAGTTTTATATAGTTTTATATAGTTTTACATACTTTAATATATATTTATATAGTTTTATATAGTTTTAAATAGTTTTATATATTTTTATATAGTTTTATACAGTTTTGCATAGTTTTATATAGTTTTATATAGTTTTATACAGTTTTATATAGTTTTATATAGTTTTATATAGTTTTATATAGTTTTATATCGTTTTACATAGGTTTATATAGATTTATATAGTTTTATATAGTTTTATATAGTTTTTTATAGTTTTATATAGTTTTATGTATTTTTATATAGATTTATTAGCTTTATATAGTTTTATATAGCTTTATGAAGTTTTTTATAGTTTTGTTTGTTTTATGTACTTTTACAGTGTTTTATATAGTTTTCCAAAATTTTGTATAGATTTATATAGTTTTATATAGTTTTATATAGTTTTATATAGTTTTACATAATTTTACATAGAATTATTTTGATTTATATAGTTTTATATAGTTTTATATAGTTTTATATAGTTTTATATAGTTTTACATGGTTTTATATAGCTTTATATAGTTTTATATAGTTTTATATAGTTTTATATAGTTTTATATAGTTTTAGTAGTTTCTTATAGTTTTATTAGTTTTATATAGCTTTACATAGCCTTATTTAGTTTTATATTATTTTATATCGTTTTATATAGTTTTATATAGTTTTACATAGCCTTATTTAGTTTTATATAATTTTATATCGTTTTATATAGTTTTATATATTTTTATATAGTTAAATATAGGTCTATATAGTGTTATATAGTTTTAGTAGTTTTATATAGTTTTGTATAGTTTCATATAGTTTTATTAGTTTTACATTGTTTTACATAGTTCTATATAGTTTTATATAGTTTTACATAGATTTATATAGTTTTATGTAGTTTTATATAGTTTTATATAGTTTCTGTAGCTACAGTCGTTTTATATAGTTTTGTATAGTTTCATATAGTTTTATTAGTTCTACATAGTTTTATATAGATCTATATAGCTTTATCTAGTTTTATGCAGTTTTATATAGTTATGTTTGTTTTATACAGTTTTACATAGTTTTATATAGTTTTATATAGTTTTATATAGTTTTATATAGTTTTATATAGTTTTGTATAGTTTTATATAGTTTTATATAGTTTTATATAGTTTTATATATTTTTATATAGTTAAATATAGTTCTATATTGTGTTATATAGTTTTATATAGTTTTATATAGTTTTATATAGTTTTATTAGTTTTACATAGGTTTATATAGTTTCATATAGATTTATATAGTTCTATACAGTTTTATATAGTTTTATATAGTTTTACATAGTTCTATATAGTTTTATATAGTTTTATATAGTTTTATATAGTCATATATAGTTCTATATAATTTTATATAGTTTTATATAGTTTTATATAGTTTTATATAGTTTTATATAGTTTTGTATAGTTTTATATACTTTTATGTGTTTTCATATAGTTTTATATAGTTTTATATAATGTTATATAGTTTTATATAGTTTTATATAGTCATATATAGTTTTATATAGTTTTATATAGTCATATATAGTTTTATATAGTTTTATATAGTTTTATATAGTTTTATACAGTTATATATAATTTTACATAGTTTTATATAGTTTTGTATAGTTTTATATAGTTTTATATCGATTTATATAGTTTTATATAGTTCTGTATAGTTTTATATGGTTTTATATAGTTCTATATAGTTTCATATAATTTTATATGGTTTTATATCGTTTTAGCAGTTATATAGAGTTTTGTATAGTTTCATATAATTTCATTAGTTTTGCGTAGTTTTATATAGTTCTATATAGTTTTATATTGTTTTACATAGTCATATATAGTTTTATATAGTTTTATATAGTATTATATAGTTTTATATAGTTTTGTATAGTTTTATATAGTTTTATGTGTTTTCATATAGTTTTATATAGTTTTATATAGTTTTATATAGTTTTATATAACGTTATATAGTTTTATATAGTTTTATATAGTTTTATATAGTTTTATATAGTTTTATATAGTTTTATATAGTTTTAATATAGTTTTATATAGTTTTAGTAGTTTCTTATAGTTTTATTATATTTATATAGCTTTACATAGCCTTATTTAGTTTTATATTATTTTATATCGTTTTATATAGTTTTATATAGTTTTATATAATTTTATATAGTTTTATATAGTTTTACATAGCCTTATTTAGTTTTATAAAATTTTATATCGTTCTACATAGTTTTATATAGCTTTATATAGTTTTATATCGTTTTATACAGTTTTATATAATTTTACATAGTTTTATATAGTTTTATATAAGTTTTATACAGTTGTACGTAGTTGATATAGTTTTATTAGTTTTATATAGTTTTATTAGTTTTATATTGTTTTATTAGTTCTACATAGTTTTATATAGTTTTATATAGTTTTATATAGTTTTATACAGTTGTACGTAGTTTGATATAGTTTTATATAGTTTTATATAGTTTTATATAACGTTATATAGTTTTATATAGTTTTATATAGTTT
>NW_027475394.1:0-56668 GCF_051020985.1 Nomia melanderi | reverse complement strand
ATATAAAACTATGCAAAACTAACAAAACTATGTAAAACTATATAAAACTATATAAAACTAACAAAACTATATAAACCTATATAAAACTATATAAAACTATATAAAAGTATATAAAACTATTTAAAACTATATAAAACTACACAAAACTATATAGAACTAATAAAACTATATAAAACTGTCTGAAACTGTATAAACCTATATAAACTATATAAAACTATATAAACTATATAAAACTATATAAACTATATAAAACTATATAAAACTAATGGAACTATATAAAACTATATAAAACTATATAAAACTGTCTGAAACTGTATAAAAGTATATAAACTATATAAAACTATATAAACCTATATAAAAGTATATAGAACTATATAAAACTATATAAAACTATATAAAACTCTATAAAACTCTATAAAACTATGTAAAACTATATAAACCTGTATATGACTATATAAAACAATATAAAACTATATAAAACTATACAAAACTAACAAAACTATATACAACTATATACTACTAACAAAAATCTGCATAAAGCTATATAAAACTATATAAAACTCTATAAAACTCTATAAAACTATATAACACTATATGAAACTATATAAAACTATATAAAACTATATAAAACTATATAAAATTATAAAAAACTATATAAAACTAACAAAACTATGTAATCCTATATAAAACTCTATATCACTATATAAAACTATATAAAACTATATGAAACTATATAAACCTATATAAAACTCTATAGAACTATATAAAGCTATATAAAACTATATAAACCTATATAAAATTCTATAGAACTATATAAAACTATATAAAACTAACAAAACTGTATAAGACTATATAGTACTATATAAAACTATATAAATCTATATAAAACTCTATAAAACTATATAAAACTATATAAAACTAACAAAACTATATAAAACTATGTAAAACTATATAAAACTGTATAAAACTATATAAAACTATACAAAACTAATAAAACTATATAAAACTATATTAAACTATATAAAACTATATAAAACTATTTAAAACTATATAAAACGAATAAAACTATATGAAACTATATTGTACTATATAAAACTATATAAAACCATATAGTACTATATAAAGCTATATAAAATTCTATTAAACTATATAATACTATATCAAACTAGATAAAACTATACAAAACTAACGAAACTATATAAAACATATAAAACTATATAAAACTATAACAAACTAACAAAACTATATAAAACTATATAAAACTATATAAAACTATATAAAACTAACAAAACTACATAAAACTAACAAAATTATATAAAACAATATAAAACTAACAAAACTGTATAAGACTATATAGTACTATATAAAACGATATAAAACTATATAAAACTCTATAAAACTATATAAAACTATATAAAACTAACAACACTATATAAAACTATATAAAGCTAACAAATCTATATAAAATTATGTAAAACTATATAAAACTATATAAAACTATATAAAGCTAATAAAACTATGTAAAACTATATAGTACTATATAAAACTATATGACACTATATAAAACTTTATAAAACGATATAAAACTATATAAAACGAATAAAACTATATAAAACAATAGAAAACGAATAAAACTATGTAAAACAATATAGTACTATATAAAACTATATAAAACTATATAAAACTATATAAAACTATGTAAAACTATATAAAACTAAAAAAACTATATAAACCTATATAAAACTCCATAGAACTATATAAAACTATATAGAACTATATAAAACTATATTAAAGTATATAAAACTATATAAAACTATATAAAACTATATAAAATAATATAAAACTAATAAAACTATATAAAACTATATAAACCTAAATAAAACTCTATAAAACTATATAAAATAATATTAAACTGTCTGAAACTGTATAAAACTATATAAACTATATAAAACTATATAAAACTATATAAAACTATATAAATCTATATAAAACTAACAAAACTATATAAAACTATGTAAAACTATATAAATCTAATAATACTATGTAAAACTATGTAATACTACATAAAACTTTATAAAACTATATAAAACTAACAAAACTATTTAAACTATGTAAAACTATATAAAACTATATAAAACTATATAAAACTATATAAAACTATACAAAACTAACAAAACTATATAAAACTATACAAAAACTATCAAAACTATATAAAACTATATAAATCTAACAAAACTAACAAAACTATATAAAACTATATAAAACTATATAAAACTATACAAAACTAACAAAACTATATAAAACTATATAAAACTATATAAAGCTAACAAAACTATATAAACCTACATAAAACTATATAAAGCTAACAAAAGTATATAATCCTACATAAAACTCTATAAAACTGTATAACACTATATAAGATTATATAAAACTATATAAAACTATATAAAACTATATAAAACTAACAAAACTATATAAAACTATATAAAACTATATAAAACCATATAGAAGTATATAAAACTATATATAACTATATAAAACTATATAAAACTATATAAAACTAACAAAACTATTTAAAACTTTATAAAACTATAAAGTACTATATAAAGCTATATGAAACTATATAAAACTATATAAAACTATATAAAACTATATAAAACTATATAAAACTAACAAACCTATATAAAACTATATAAAACTATGTAAAACTATATGAAACTATATTAAATTATATAAAACAAACAAAACTATATAAAGCTATATAAAACTACATAGTACTATATAAAACTATATAAAACTACTAAATCTATATAAAACCATATAAAAACTGTATAAAACTGTATGAAACTGTATAAAACTGTATAAAACTATATAAAACTGTCTGAAACTGTATAAAACTATATAAACTATATAAAACTATATAAAACTATATAAAACTAACAAAACTATATAAAACTGTAGAAAACTATATAAAACTATAAAAAACTATATAAAACTATATTAAACTATATAAAACAAACAAAACTATATAAAAGTACATAAAACTACATAGTACTATATAAAACTATATAAAACTATATAAAACTATATAAAACCACAAAATCTATATAAAACCATATAAAACTGAATAAAACTATATAAAACTATATAAAACTGTCTGAAACTGTATAAAACTATATAAACTATATAAAACTATATAAAACTTTATAAAACTATGTAAAACTATATAAAACTATATGAAACTATATGGTACTATATAAAACTATATAAAACTATATAAAACTATATAAAACTATACAAAACTAACAAAACTATATACAACCATATAAAACTATATAAAACTATACAAAACTAACGAAACTATATAAAACTATATAAAACTCTATAAAACTATATAAAACTACATAAAACTATACAAAACTATATAAAACTAACAAAACTATATAAAACTATGTAAAACTATATAAATCTAATAAAACTATGTAAAACTATATAAAACGAATAAAACTATATATAACCATATAAAACTATATAAAACTATATGAAACGAATAAAACTATATAAAACTATATAGTACAATATAAAACTATATAAAACTCTATAAAACTATATAAAACTATATAAAACTATACAAAACTAACAAAACTATATAAAACTACATAAAACTATATAAAACTATACAAAACTATCAAAACTATATAAAAGTATATAAAACTATATAAAACTATAGAAAACTAACAAAACTATGAAAACCGAATAAAACTAATAAAACTATATAAACTATATAAAACTATATAAATCTATATAAAACTATATAAAACTATGTAAAACTATATAAAACTATATTAAAGTATATGAAACTATATAAAACTATATAAAACTATAGAAAACCGAATAAAACTAATAAAACTATATAAAACTATATAAACCTATATAAAACTCTATAAAACTATATAAAACTATATAAACCTATATAAAACTCTATAAAACTATATAAAACTATATAAAACTGTCTGAAACTGTATAAAACTATATAAACTATATAGAACTATATAAAACTATATAAAACTATATAAAACTATATAAAACTATATAAAACTATATAAAACTATATAAAACTATATAAACTATATAAAACTATATAAAACTATATAAAACTATATAAAACTATATAAAACTAATAAAACTATATAAAACTATATAAAACTAATAAAACTATATAAAACTATATAAAACTAACAAAACTATATAAAACTATATAAAACTATATAGTACTATATAAAACTATATAAAACTAACAAAACTATATAAAACTGTTTAAAACTATATAGTACTATATAAAAATATATAATACTCTATCAAACTATATAAAACTAATAAAACTATGTCAAACTACATAGAGCTAAATAAAACTATGTAAAACTATAAAATTCTATTAAAACTATATAAAACTATATAAAACTATATAAAACTATTTAAAACTATTTAAAACTATATAAAACTAACAAATCTATTTAAACTATGTAAAACTATATAAAAATATATAAAACTATATAAAACTAACAAAACCATTTAAAACTATATAAAACTATACAAAATTATATAAAACTAATAAAACTATATAAAACTATATAGTACTATATAAAACTATATAAAACTATATAAAACTATATAAAACTAACAAAACTATAAAAAACTAACAAAACTATATATAACTATATAAAACTATATAAAACTATATAAAACTAACAAAACTATATAAAACTATATAAAACTAACAAAACTATATAAAACTATATAAAACTATATAGTACTATATAAAACTATATAAAACTAACAAAACTATATAAAACTATTTAAAACTATATAGTACTATATAAAACTATATAAAACTATATAGTACTATATAAAAATATATAATACTCTATTAAACTATATAATACTATATAAAACTATATAAAACTATATAAAACTATATAAAACTATTTAAAACTATATAAAACTAACAAAACTATTTAAAATATGTAAAACTATATAAAAATATATGAAACTATATAAAACTAACAAAACTATTTAAAACTATATAAAACTATATAGTACTATATAAAACTATATAAAACTATATAAAACTATATAAAACTAACAAAACTACATATAAAAACTATATAAAACTATACAAAACTAACAAAACCATATAAAACTATATAAAACTAACAAAACTATATAAAACTATGTAAAACTATATAAAACTATATAAAAATAACAAAACAATATAAAACTATATAAAACTATATAAGACTATATAAAACTATATAAAACTAATAAAACTATATAAAACTATATAAAACTAACAAAACTATTTAAACTATGTAAAACTATATAAAACTATATGAAACTAACAAAACTGTATAAAACTATATAAAACCATATGAAACCATATAAAACCATATAAAAGTATATAAAACTAACAAACCTATATAAAACCATATAAAACTGTATAAAACTGTATAAAAACTGTATAAAACTATATAAAACTGTCTGAAACTGTATAAAACTATATGAACTATATGAAACTATATAAAACTTTATAAAACTATGTAAAACTATATAAAACTATATAAAACGAATAAAACTATATGAAACTATACAGTACTATATAAAACTATATAAAGCTATATAGTACTATATAAAGCTAAATAAAACTATATAAAACTAATAAAACTATATAAAACCATATAAATCTATATAAAACTATATAAAACTATGTAAAACTATATAAAACTATATTAAAGTATATAAAACTATATAAAACTATATAAAACTATAGAAAACCGAATAAAACTAATAAAACTATATAAAACTATATAAACCTATATAAAACTCTATAAAACTATATAAAACTATATAAACCTATATAAAACTCTATAAAACTATATAAAACTATATAAACCTATATAAAACTCTATAAAACTATATAAAACTATATAAAACTATATAAAACTGTCTGAAACTGTATAAAACTATATAAACTATATAGAACTATATAAAACTATATAAAACTATATAAAACTATATAAAACTATATAAAACTATATAAAACTATATAAAACTATATAAAACTAATAAAACTATATAAAACTATATAAAACTCTATAAGACTATATAAAACTATATAAAACTAACAAAACTAGAAAAAACTATATAAAACTATATAAAACCATATAAAACTATATAAACTATATAAAACTAACAAAACTACATAAAACTATTTAAAACTATATAGTACTATATAAAACTATATAAAACTATATAGTACTATATAAAAATATATAATACTCTATTAAACTATATAATACTATATAAAACTATATAAAACTATATAGTACTATATAAAACTATATAAAACTATATAAAACTATATAAAACTATATGAAACTATATAAAACTATATAAAACAATATAAAACTATATAAAGTTATATAAAACAATATAAAACTATATAAAACAATATAAAACTATATGAAACTATATTAAAGTATATATAACTATATATAACTATATAAAACTATCTAAAACTATATAAAACTATATAAAACCATATAAAACTATATAAAACTATATACAACTACTAAATCTATATAAAACCATATAAAACTGTATAAAACTATATAAAACTGTCTGATACTGTATGAAACTATATAAACTATATAAAACTATATAAAACTAACAAAACAATATAAAACTATATAAAACTATACAAAACTATATAAAACTATATAAAACTATATAAAACTATATAAAACTATATAAAACTATATAAATCTCTATAAGACTATATAAAACTATATAAAACTAACAAAACTAGAAAAAACTATATAAAACTATATAAAACTATATAAAACTATATAAAACTATAAAGTACTATATAAAACTATATGAAACTATATAAAAACTATATAAAACTATATAAAACTATATAAAACTATAAAGTACAATATAAAACTATATGAAACTATATAAAACTATATAAAACTATATAGTACTATATAAAACTATATAAAACTATATAAAACTATATAAAACTAACAAAACTATAAAAAACTAACAAAACTATATATAACTATATAAAACTATATAAAACTATATAAAACTATATAAAACTATATAAAACTAACAAAACTATATAAAACTATATAAAACTAACAAAACTATATAAAACTATATAAAACTATATAGTACTATATAAAACTATATAAAACTAACAAAACTATATAAAACTATTTAAAACTATATAGTACTATATAAAACTATATAAAACTATATAGTACTATATAAAAATATATAATACTGTATTAAACTATATAATACTATATAAAACTATATAAAACTATATAAAACTATATAAAACTATATAAAACTATATAAACCTATATAAAACTCTATAAAACTATATAAAACTATATAAAACTGTCTGAAACTGTATAAAACTATATAAACTATATAGAACTATATAAAACTATATAAAACTATATAAAACTATATAAAACTATATAAAACTATATAAAACTATATAAAACTATATAAAACTATATAAAACTATATAAAACTAACAAAACTACATAAAACTATTTAAAACTATATAGTACTATATAAAACTATATAAAACTATATAGTACTATATAAAAATATATAATACTCTATTAAACTATATAATACTATATAAAACTATATAAAACTATATAAAACTATATAAAACTATATAAAACTAACAAAACTAATAAAACTATTTAAAACTATATAGTACTATATAAAACTATATAAAACTATATAGTACTATATAAAAATATATAATACTCTATTAAACTATATAATACTATATAAAACTATATAAAACTATATAAAACTATATGAAACTATATAAAACTATATAAAACAATATAAAACTATATAAAGCTATATAAAACAATATAAAACTATATAAAACAATATAAAACTATATAAAACTATATAAAACTATCTAAAACTATATAAAACTATATACAACTACTAAATCTATATAAAACCATATAAAACTGTATAAAACTATATACAACTGTCTGATACTGTATGAAACTATATAAACTATATAAAACAATATAAAACTAACAAAACAATATAAAACTATATAAAACTATACAAAACTATATAAAACTATATAAAACTATATAAAACTATATAAAACTATATAAATCTCTATAAGACTATATAAAACTATATAAAACTAACAAAACTAGAAAAAACTATATAAAACTGTATAAAACTATATAAAACTATATAAAACTATAAAGTACTATATAAAACTATATGAAACTATATAAAACTATATAAAACTATATAAAACTATATAAAACTAACAAAACTACATAAAACTATTTAAAACTATATAGTACTATATAAAACTATATAAAACTATATAGTACTATATAAAACTATATAAAACTATATAAAACTATATAAAACTAACAAAACTATAAAAAACTAACAAAACTATATATAACTATATAAAACTATATAAAACTATATAAAACTATATAAAACTATATAAAACTAACAAAACTATATAAAACTATATAAAACTAACAAAACTATATAAAACTATATAAAACTAACAAAACTATATAAAACTATATAAAACTAACAAAACTATATAAAAGTATATAAAACTCTATAAAACTATATGAAACTATATAAAACTATATAAAACTATATAAAACTATATAAAACTAATAAAACTATATAAAACTATATAATACTATATAAAACTATATAAAACTATATAGAAATATATTAAACTATTTAAAACTGTATTAAAACTATATAAAACTATATAAAACTATATGTAACTGTTTAAAACTATATAACATTATATAAAACTATATAACTCTATATAAAACTAATAAGATTATATAAAACTATATAATACTATATAATACTATGTAAAACTGTATAAAACTGTATAATACTATATAAAACTATATAAAACTATATAAAACTATATAAAACGATATGAAACTAATGAAACTATATGAAACTATATAGAACTATATAAAACTATATAATACTAATAAAACTGTATAAAACTATATAATACTATATAAAACTATATGAAACTATATAAAACTATATAAAACTATATAAAACTATATAAAACTATATAAAACTATATAATACTATATAAAAATATATAGAACTATATAAAAGTTTTTAAAACTGTATAAAACTATATAAAACTATATAGCACTATATAAAACTAAAAGGACTGTATAAAACTATATAATACTGTATAAAACTATATAAATCTAGATAAATCTAATGGAACTATATAAAACTATATAGAACTATATAAAACTATATAATACTAATAAAAGTGTATAAAACTATATAATATTATATAGAACTATAAAAAACTATATAGAACTATATAAAACCATATAAAACTAATAAAACAATATAAAAGTATATAAAACTATATAAAACTATATAAAACTATATAAAACTATATAAAACTATATGAAACTATATAAAACTAATAAAACTATATAAACCTATATAAAACGATATGAAACTAATGAAACTATATGAAACTATATAGAACTATATAAAACTATATAATACTAATAAAACTGTATAAAACTATATAATACTATATAAAACTATATGAAACTATATAAAACTATATAAAACTATATGAAACTATCTAAAACTATATAAAACTATATAAAAATATATGAAACTATATAAAACTATATAAAACTATATAAAACTATATAAAACTATATAAAACTATATGAAACTATATAAAACTAATAAAACAATATAAAACTATATAAAACTAAATGAAACTATATAATACTATATAAAACTATATAAAACTATATAAAACTAATTGAAACTATATAATACTATATAACACTATATGAAACTATATAAAACTATATAAAACTATATAAAACTAATAAAACTACATAAAACTAAATAAAACTAAATGAACTATATAAAACTATATAAAACTATATAAAACTAATTGAAACTATATAAAACTATATAAAACTAATTGAAACTATATAAAACTATATAAAACTATATAAAACTGTATAAAAGTATATGAAACTATATAAAACTAATAAAACAATATAAAACTATATAAAACTAAATGAAACTATATAATAGTATATAAAACTATATAAAACTATATTAAACTATATGAAACTATATAAAACTAATAAAACTATATAAACCTATATAAAACGATATGAAACTAATAAAACTATATGAAACTATATAGAACTATATAAAACTATATAATACTAATAAAACTGTATAAAACTATATAATACTAAATAAAACTATATGAAACTATATAAAACTATATAAAACTATATGAAACTATATAAAACTATATAAAACTATATAAAACTATATGAAACTATATAAAACTATATAAAACTATATAAAACTATATAAAACTATATAAAACTATATGAAACTATATAAAACTAATAAAACATTATAAAACTATATAAAACTAAATGAAACTATATAATACTATATAAAACTATATAAAACTATATAAAACTAATTGAAACTATATAATACTATATAACACTATCTGAAACTATATAAAACTATATAAAACTATATAAAACTATATAAAACTATATAAAACTATATAAAACTATATGAAACTATATAAAACTATATAAAACTATATAAAACGATATGAAACTATATAAAACGATATAAAACTATATAAAACTATATAAAACTAAATAAAACTAAATGAAACTATATAAAACTAAAGAAAACTAATTGAAACTATATAATACTATATAAAACTATATGAAACTATATAAAACTATATAAAACTATATAAAACTATATAAAACTATATAAAACTTTATGAAACTATATAAAACTATAAAAAACTATATAAAACGATATGAAACCATATAAAACTATATAAAACTATATAAAACTATATAAAACTATATAAAACTATATGAAACTATATAAAACCATATAAAACTATGTAAAACTATATAAAACTATATGAAACTATATAAAACTAATAAAACAATATAAAACTATATAAAACTAAATGAAACTATATAATACTATATGAAACTATATAAAACTATATAAAACTAATAAAACTATATAAAACTATATAAAACTAATAAAACTATATAAAACTATATAAAACTAATAAAACTATATAAAACTATATAAAAATATATAAAACTATATGAAACTATATAAAACTATATAAAACTATATGAAACTATATAAAACTAATAAAACAATATAAAACTATATAAAACTATATAAAACTAATTGAAACTATATAATACTATATAAAACTATATGAAACTATATAAAACTATATAAAACTATATAAAACTAATAAAACTATATAAAACTATATAAAACTATATAAAACGATATGAAACTATATAAAACTATATAAAACTATATAAAACTATATAAAACTATATAAAACTATATGAAACTATATAAAACCATATGAAACTATATAAAACTATATAAAACTATATGAAACTATATAAAACTATATAAAACTATATAAAACTAAATGAAACTATGTAATACTATATGAAACTATATAAAACTATATAAAACTAATAAAACTATGTAAAACTATATAAAACTAATAAAACTATATAAAACTATATAAAAATATATAAAACTATATGAAACTATATAAAACTAATAAAACAATATAAAAGTATATAAAACTATATAAAACTATATAAAACTATATAAAACTATATAAAACTATATAAAACTATATAATACTATATAAAACTATATGAAATATATAAAACTATATAAAACTGTATAAAACTAATAAAACTATATAAAACTATATAAAACTAAATGAAACTATATAATACTATATGAAACTATATAAAACTATATAAAACTAATAAAACTATATAAAACTATATAAAACTAATAAAACTATATAAAACTATATAAAACTAATAAAACTATAAATATATAAAACTATATAAAAATATATAAAACTATATGAAACTATATAAAACTATATAAACTATATGAAACTATATAAAACTAATAAAACAATATAAAACTATATAAAACTATATAAAACTAATTGAAACTATATAATACTATATAAAACTATATGAAACTATATAAAACTATATAAAACTATATAAAACTAATAAAACTATATAAAACTATATAAAACTATATAAAACTTTATGAAAATATATAAAACTATAAAAAACTATATAAAACGATATGAAACTATATAAAACTATATAAAACTATATAAAACTATATAAAACTATATGAAACTATATAAAACCATATGAAACTATATAAAACTATATAAAACTATATGAAACTGTATAAAACTATATAAAACTATATAAAACTAAATGAAACTATGTAATACTATATGAAACTATATAAAACTATATAAAACTAATAAAACTATATAAAACTATATAAAACTAATAAAACTATATAAAACTATATAAAAATATATAAAACTATATGAAACTATATAAAACTAATAAAACAATATAAAACTATATAAAACTATATAAAACTATATAAAACTATATAAAACTATATAAAACTATATAAAACTATATAATACTATATAAAACTATATGAAACTATATAAAACTATATAAAACTGTATAAAACTAATAAAACAATATAAAACTATATAAAACTATATAAAACTATATGAAACTAATATAAAACTATATAAAACTATATAAAACTTTATGAAACTATATAAAACTATAAAAAACTATATAAAACGATATGAAACCATATAAAACTATATAAAACTATATAAAACTATACAAAACTATATGAAACTATATAAAACCATATAAAACTATGTAAAACTATATAAAACTATATGAAACTTTATAAAACTAATAAAACAATATAAAACTATATAAAACTAAATGAAACTATATAATACTATATGAAACTATATAAAACTATATAAAACTAATAAAACTATATAAAACTATATAAAACTAATAAAACTATATAAAACTATATAAAACTAATAAAACTATATAAAACTATATAAAAATATATAAAACTATATGAAACTATATAAAACTATATAAAACTATATGAAACTATATAAAACTATATAAAACTATATAAAACTAATAAAACTATATAAAACTATATAAAACTATATAAAACTTTATGAAAATATATAAAACTATAAAAAACTATATAAAACGATATGAAACTATATAAAACTATATAAAACTATATAAAACTATATAAAACTATATAAAACTATATGAAACTATATAAAACCATATGAAACTATATAAAACTATATAAAACTATATGAAACTATATAAAACTATATAAAACTATATAAAACTAAATGAAACTATGTAATACTATATGAAACTATATAAAACTATATAAAACTAATAAAACTATATAAAACTATATAAAACTAATAAAACTATATAAAACTATATAATAATATATAAAACTATATGAAACTATATAAAACTAATAAAACAATATAAAAGTATATAAAACTATATAAAACTATATAAAACTATATAAAACTATATAAAACTATATAAAACTATATAATACTATATAAAACTATATGAAACTATATAAAACTATATAAAACTGTATAAAACTAATAAAACTATATAAAACTATATAAAACTAAATGAAACTATATAATACTATATGAAACTATATAAAACTATATAAACTAATAAAACTATATAAAACTATATAAAACTAATAAAACTATATAAAACTATATAAAACTAATAAAACTATATAAACCTATATAAAACGATATGAAACTAATAAAACTATATGAAACTATATAGAACTATATAAAACTATATAAAACTGTATAAAACTATATGAAACTAATAAAACTATATAAAACTATATAAAAACTATATAAAACTTTATGAAAATATATAAAACTATAAAAAACTATATAAAACGATATGAAACTAGTTAAACTATATAAAACTATATAAAACTATATAAAACTTTATGAAAATATATAAAACTATAAAAAACTATATAAAACGATATGAAACTATATAAAACTATATAAAACTATATAAAACTATATAAAACTATATAAAACTATATGAAACTATATAAAACCATATGAAACTATATAAAACTATATAAAACTATATGAAACTATATAAAACTATATAAAACTATATAAAACTAAATGAAACTATGTAATACTATATGAAACTATATAAAACTATATAAAACTAATAAAACTATATAAAACTATATAAAACTAATAAAACTATATAAAACTATATAAAACTAATAAAACTATATAAACCTATATAAAACGATATGAAACTAATAAAACTATATGAAACTATATAGAACTATATAAAACTATATAAAACTGTATAAAACTATATGAAACTAATAAAACTATATAAAACTATATAAAACTATATAAAACTTTATGAAAATATATAAAACTATAAAAAACTATATAAAACGATATGAAACTAGTAAAACTATATAAAACTATATAAAACTATATAAAACTTTATGAAAATATATAAAACTATAAAAAACTATATAAAACGATATGAAACTATATAAAACTATATAAAACTATATAAAACTATATAAAACTATATGAAACTATATAAAACCATATGAAACTATATAAAACTATATAAAACTATATGAAACTATATAAAACTATATAAAACTATATAAAACTAAATGAAACTATGTAATACTATATGAAACTATATAAAACTATATAAAACTAATAAAACTATATAAAACTATATAAAACTAATAAAACTATATAAAACTATATAAAAATATATAAACTATATGAAACTATATAAAACTAATAAAACAATATAAAAGTATATAAAACTATATAAAACTATATAAAACTATATAAAACTATATAAAACTATATAAAACTATATAATACTATATAAAACTATATGAAACTATATAAAACTATATAAATACTATATAAAACTGATAAAACAATATAAAACTATATAAAACTATATAAAACTATATGAAACTATATAAAACTATATAAAACTATATAAAACTATATGAAACTATATAAAACTATATAAAACTATATAAAACTATATAGAACTATATGAAACTATATAAAACTATATAAAACTGTATAAAACTATATAAAACTAATAAAGCTATATAAAACTATATAGAACTATATTAAACTATTTAAAACTGTATTATAACTATATAAAACTATATAAAGCTAATAAAACTATGTGAAACTATATAGAACTATATAAAAATATAATACCATATTAAACTACGTAAAACAATATAAAATTATATAAGACTATACAAAGCTATATATAACTATATTAAACTAATTAGACTGTATAAAACTATATAATACTATATAAAACTATATAAAACTATATAGAAATATATTAAACTATTTAAAACTGTATTAAAACTATATAAAACTATATAAAACTATATGAAACTATTTAAAACTATATAACATTATATAAAACTATATAAAACTATATGAAACTAAATAAAACTAATAAAACTATATAAACCTATATAAAACGATATGAAACTAATAAAACTATATGAAACTATATAGAACTATATAAAACTATATAAAACTGTATAAAACTATATGAAACTATATAAAACTATATAAAACTATATGAAACTATATAAAACTATATAAAACTATATAAAACTATATGAAACTATATAAAACTATATAAAACTATATAAAACTATATAAAACTATATAAAACTATATGAAACTATATAAAACTAATAAAACAATATAAAACTATATAAAACTAAATGAAACTATATAAAACTATATAAAACTAAATGAAACTATATAATACTATATGAAACTATATAAAACTATATAAAACTATATAAAACTAATAAAACTATATAAAACTATATAAAACTAATAAAACTATATAAAACTATATAAAACTAATAAAACTATGTAAACCTATATAAAACGATATGAAACTAATAAAACTATATGAAACTATATAGAACTATATAAAAATATATAAAACTGTATAAAACTATATGAAACTAATAAAACTATATAAAACTATATAAAACTATATAAAACTTTATGAAAATATATAAAACTATAAAAAACTATATAAAACGATATGAAACTAGTAAAACTATATAAAACTATATAAAACTATATAAAACTTTATGAAAATATATAAAACTATAAAAAACTATATAAAACGATATGAAACTATATAAAACTATATAAAACTATATAAAACTATATAAAACTATATGAAACTATATAAAACCATATGAAACTATATAAAACTATATAAAACTATATGAAACTATATAAAACTATATAAAACTATATAAAACTAAATGAAACTATGTAATACTATATGAAACTATATAAAACTATATAAAACTAATAAAACTATATAAAACTATATAAAACTAATAAAACTATATAAAACTATATAAAACTAATAAAACTATATAAAACTATATAAAAATATATAAAACTATATGAAACTATATAAAACTAATAAAACAATATAAAAGTATATAAAACTATATAAAACTAATAAAACTATATAAACCTATATAAACGATATGAAACTAATAAAACTATATGAAACTATATAGAACTATATAAAACTATATAAAACTGTATAAAACTATATGAAACTAATAAAACTATATAAAACTATATAAAACTATATAAAACTTTATGAAAATATATAAAACTATAAAAAACTATATAAAACGATATGAAACTAGTAAAACTATATAAAACTATATAAAACTATATAAAACTTTATGAAAATCTATAAAACTATAAAAAACTATATAAAACGATATGAAACTATATAAAACTATATAAAACTATATAAAACTATATAAAACTATATGAAACTATATAAAACCATATGAAACTATATAAAACTATATAAAACTATATGAAACTATATAAAACTATATAAAACTATATAAAACTAAATGAAACTATGTAATACTATATGAAACTATATAAAACTATATAAAACTAATAAAACTATATAAAACTATATAAAACTAATAAAACTATATAAAACTATATAAAAATATATAAAACTATATGAAACTATATAAAACTAATAAAACAATATAAAAGTATATAAAACTATATAAAACTATATAAAACTATATAAAACTATATAAAACTATATAAAACTATATAATACTATATAAAACTATATGAAACTATATGAAAACTATATAAAACTGTATAAAACTGATAAAACAATATAAAACTATATAAAACTATATAAAACTATATGAAACTATATAAAACTATATAAAACTATATAAAACTATATGAAACTATATAAACTATATAAAACTATATAAAACTATATAAAACTATATAATACTATATAAAACTATATGAAACTATATAAAACTATATAAAACTGTATAAAACTGATAAAACAATATAAAACTATATAAAACTATATAAAACTATATGAAACTATATAAAACTATATAAAACTATATAAAACTATATGAAACTATATAAAACTATATAAAACTATATAAAACTATATAGAACTATATGAAACTATATAAAACTATATAAAACTGTATAAAACTATATAAAACTAATAAAGCTATATAAAACTATATAGAACTATATTAAACTATTTAAAACTGTATTATAACTATATAAAACTATATAAAACTAATAAAACTATGTGAAACTATATAGAACTATATAAAAATATAATACCATATTAAACTACATAAAACAATATAAAATTATATAAGACTATACAAAGCTATATATAACTATATTAAACTAATTAGACTGTATAAAACTATATAATACTATATAAAACTATATAAAACTATATAGAAATATATTAAACTATTTAAAACTGTATTAAAACTATATAAAACTATATAAAACTATATGAAACTATTTAAAACTATATAACATTATATAAAACTATATAAAACTATATGAAACTATTTAAAACTATATAACATTATATAAAACTATATAAAACTATATGAAACTAAATAAAACTAATAAAACTATATAAACCTATATAAAACGATATGAAACTAATAAAACTATATGAAACTATATAGAACTATATAAAACTATATAAAACTGTATAAAACTATATGAAACTATATAAAACTATATAAAACTATATGAAACTATATAAAACTATATAAAACTATATAAAACTATATGAAACTATATAAAACTATATAAAACTATATAAAACTATATAAAACTATATAAAACTATATGAAACTATATAAAACTAATAAAACAATATAAAACTATATAAAACTAAATGAAACTATATAATACTATATAAAACTATATAAAACTATATAAAACTAATTGAAACTATATAAAACTATATAAAACTATATAAAACTATATGAAACTAAATAAAACTAATAAAACTATATAAACCTATATAAAACGATATGAAACTAATAAAACTATATGAAACTATATAGAACTATATAAAACTATATAAAACTATATGAAACTATATAAAACTATATAAAACTATATAAAACTATATAAAACTATATAAAACTATATGAAACTATATAAAACTAATAAAACAATATAAAACTATATAAAACTAAATGAAACTATATAATACTATATAAAACTATATAAAACTATATAAAACTAATTGAAACTATATAAAACTATATAAAACTATATAAAACTATATAAAACTATATGAAACTAAATAAAACTAATAAAACTATATAAACCTATATAAAACGATTTGAAACTAATAAAACTATATGAAACTATATAGAACTTATAAAACTATATAATAATACTAATAAACTGAATAAAACTAGATAAAACTATATAAAACTAAATGAAACTATATAATACTATATAAAACTATATAGAACTATATAAAACTAATTGAAACTATATAATACTATATAACGCTATATGAAACTATATAAAACTATATAAAACTATATGAAACTAATAAAACTATATAAAACTATATAAAACTATATAAAACTATATGAAACTATATAAAACTATATAAAACTATATAAAACTATATATAACTATATGAAACTATATAAAACTAATAAAACAATATAAAACTATATAAAACTAAATGAAACTATATAATACTATATGAAACTATATAAAACTATATAAAACTAATAAAACTATATAAAACTATATAAAACTAATAAAACTATATAAAACTATATAAATCTAATAAAACTATATAAAACTGTATAAAAATATATAAAACTATATGAAACTATATAAAACTATATAAAACTATATAAAACTATATGAAACTATATAAAACTACATAAAACTATATAAAACTATATAAAACTATATGAAACTATATAAAACTATATAAAACTGTATAAAACTATATGAAACTAATAAAGCTATATAAAACTATATAGAACTATATTAAACTATTTAAAACTGTATTATATCTATATACAACTATATAGAACTATATGAAACTATATAAAACTATATAATAGTATATAAAACTATTCTGGAACTATATAAAACTATATAAACCTGCATAAAACTATATAAAACTATATAAAACTATATAAAACTATACAAAACTATATAAAACTATATTAAACTATATAAAACTATATAAAACTATATAAAACTATATGAAACTATATGAAACTATATAAAACTATATAAAACTATATAAAACTATATAAAACTATATAAAACTATATGAAACTATATAAAACTAATAAAACAATATAAAACTATATAAAACTAAATGAAGCTATATAATACTATATAAAACTATATAAAACTATATAAAATTATATAAAACTATATAAAACTAATCAAACTATATAAAACTGTATAAAACTATATAATACTATATAAAACTATATGAAAATATATTAAACTGTATAAAACTATATAAAACTTTATAAAACTATATAAAACTATATAAAACTATATAAAACTATATAAAACTATATGAAACTATATAAAACTAATAAAACAATATAAAACTATATAAAACTAAATGAAGCTATATAATACTATATAAAACTATATAAAACTATATGAAACTAAATAAAACTAATAAAACTATATAAACCTATATAAAACGATATGAAACTAATAAAACTATATGAAACTATATAGAACTATATAAAACTATATAATACTAATAAAACTGAATAAAACTAGATAAAACTATATAAAACTAAATGAAACTATATAATACTATATAAAACTATATAGAACTATATAAAACTAATTGAAACTATATAATACTATATAACACTATATGAAACTATATAAAACTATATAAAACTATATGAAACTAATAAAACTAAATAAAACTATATAAAACTATATAAAACTATATGAAACTATATAAAACTATATAAAACTATATAAAACTATATATAACTATATGAAACTATATAAAACTAATAAAACAATATAAAACTATATAAAACTAAATGAAACTATATAATACTATATGAAACTATATAAAACTATATAAAACTAATAAAACTATATAAAACTATATAAAACTAATAAAACTATATAAAACTATATAAATCTAATAAAACTATATAAAACTGTATAAAAATATATAAAACTATATGAAACTATATAAAACTATATAAAACTATATAAAACTATATGAAACTATATAAAACTACATAAAACTATATAAAACTATATAAAACTATATGAAACTATATAAAACTATATAAAACTGTATAAAACTATATGAAACTAATAAAGCTATATAAAACTATATAGAACTATATTAAACTATTTAAAACTGTATTATATCTATATACAACTATATAGAACTATATGAAACTATATAAAACTATATAATAGTATATAAAACTATTCTGGAACTATATAAAACTATATAAACCTGCATAAAACTATATAAAACTATATAAAACTATATAAAACTATACAAAACTATATAAAACTATATTAAACTATATAAAACTATATAAAACTATATAAAACTATATGAAACTATATGAAACTATATAAAACTATATAAAACTATATAAAACTATATAAAACTATATAAAACTATATGAAACTATATAAAACTAATAAAACAATATAAAACTATATAAAACTAAATGAAGCTATATAATACTATATAAAACTATATAAAACTATATAAAATTATATAAAACTATATAAAACTAATCAAACTATATAAAACTGTATAAAACTATATAATACTATATAAAACTATATGAAAATATATTAAACTGTATAAAACTATATAAAACTTTATAAAACTATATAAAACTATATAAAACTATATAAAACTATATGAAACTATTTAAAACTATATAACATTATATAAAACTATATAAAACTATATGAAACTATTTAAAACTATATAACATTATATAAAACTATATAAAACTATATGAAACTAAATAAAACTAATAAAACTATATAAACCTATATAAAACGATATGAAACTAATAAAACTATATGAAACTATATAGAACTATATAAAACTATATAAAACTGTATAAAACTATATGAAACTATATAAAACTATATAAAACTATATGAAACTATATAAAACTATATAAAACTATATAAAACTATATGAAACTATATAAAACTATATAAAACTATATAAAACTATATAAAACTATATAAAACTATATGAAACTATATAAAACTAATAAAACAATATAAAACTATATAAAACTAAATGAAACTATATAATACTATATAAAACTATATAAAACTATATAAAACTAATTGAAACTATATAAAACTATATAAAACTATATAAAACTATATGAAACTAAATAAAACTAATAAAACTATATAAACCTATATAAAACGATATGAAACTAATAAAACTATATGAAACTATATAGAACTATATAAAACTATATAAAACTATATGAAACTATATAAAACTATATAAAACTATATAAAACTATATAAAACTATATAAAACTATATGAAACTATATAAAACTAATAAAACAATATAAAACTATATAAAACTAAATGAAACTATATAATACTATATAAAACTATATAAAACTATATAAAACTAATTGAAACTATATAAAACTATATAAAACTATATAAAACTATATAAAACTATATGAAACTAAATAAAACTAATAAAACTATATAAACCTATATAAAACGATTTGAAACTAATAAAACTATATGAAACTATATAGAACTATATAAAACTATATAATACTAATAAAACTGAATAAAACTAGATAAAACTATATAAAACTAAATGAAACTATATAATACTATATAAAACTATATAGAACTATATAAAACTAATTGAAACTATATAATACTATATAACGCTATATGAAACTATATAAAACTATATAAAACTATATGAAACTAATAAAACTATATAAAACTATATAAAACTATATAAAACTATATGAAACTATATAAAACTATATAAAACTATATAAAACTATATATAACTATATGAAACTATATAAAACTAATAAAACAATATAAAACTATATAAAACTAAATGAAACTATATAATACTATATGAAACTATATAAAACTATATAAAACTAATAAAACTATATAAAACTATATAAAACTAATAAAACTATATAAAACTATATAAATCTAATAAAACTATATAAAACTGTATAAAAATATATAAAACTATATGAAACTATATAAAACTATATAAAACTATATAAAACTATATGAAACTATATAAAACTACATAAAACTATATAAAACTATATAAAACTATATGAAACTATATAAAACTATATAAAACTGTATAAAACTATATGAAACTAATAAAGCTATATAAAACTATATAGAACTATATTAAACTATTTAAAACTGTATTATATCTATATACAACTATATAGAACTATATGAAACTATATAAAACTATATAATAGTATATAAAACTATTCTGGAACTATATAAAACTATATAAACCTGCATAAAACTATATAAAACTATATAAAACTATATAAAACTATACAAAACTATATAAAACTATATTAAACTATATAAAACTATATAAAACTATATAAAACTATATGAAACTATATGAAACTATATAAAACTATATAAAACTATATAAAACTATATAAAACTATATAAAACTATATGAAACTATATAAAACTAATAAAACAATATAAAACTATATAAAACTAAATGAAGCTATATAATACTATATAAAACTATATAAAACTATATAAAATTATATAAAACTATATAAAACTAATCAAACTATATAAAACTGTATAAAACTATATAATACTATATAAAACTATATGAAAATATATTAAACTGTATAAAACTATATAAAACTTTATAAAACTATATAAAACTATATAAAACTATATAAAACTATATAAAACTATATGAAACTATATAAAACTAATAAAACAATATAAAACTATATAAAACTAAATGAAGCTATATAATACTATATAAAACTATATAAAACTATATGAAACTAAATAAAACTAATAAAACTATATAAACCTATATAAAACGATATGAAACTAATAAAACTATATGAAACTATATAGAACTATATAAAACTATATAATACTAATAAAACTGAATAAAACTAGATAAAACTATATAAAACTAAATGAAACTATATAATACTATATAAAACTATATAGAACTATATAAAACTAATTGAAACTATATAATACTATATAACACTATATGAAACTATATAAAACTATATAAAACTATATGAAACTAATAAAACTAAATAAAACTATATAAAACTATATAAAACTATATGAAACTATATAAAACTATATAAAACTATATAAAACTATATATAACTATATGAAACTATATAAAACTAATAAAACAATATAAAACTATATAAAACTAAATGAAACTATATAATACTATATGAAACTATATAAAACTATATAAAACTAATAAAACTATATAAAACTATATAAAACTAATAAAACTATATAAAACTATATAAATCTAATAAAACTATATAAAACTGTATAAAAATATATAAAACTATATGAAACTATATAAAACTATATAAAACTATATAAAACTATATGAAACTATATAAAACTACATAAAACTATATAAAACTATATAAAACTATATGAAACTATATAAAACTATATAAAACTGTATAAAACTATATGAAACTAATAAAGCTATATAAAACTATATAGAACTATATTAAACTATTTAAAACTGTATTATATCTATATACAACTATATAGAACTATATGAAACTATATAAAACTATATAATACTATATAAAACTATTCTGGAACTATATAAAACTATATAAACCTGCATAAAACTATATAAAACTATATAAAACTATATAAAACTATACAAAACTATATAAAACTATATTAAACTATATAAAACTATATAAAACTATATAAAACTATATGAAACTATATGAAACTATATAAAACTATATAAAACTATATAAAACTATATAAAACTATATAAAACTATATGAAACTATATAAAACTAATAAAACAATATAAAACTATATAAAACTAAATGAAGCTATATAATACTATATAAAACTATATAAAACTATATAAAATTATATAAAACTATATAAAACTAATCAAACTATATAAAACTGTATAAAACTATATAATACTATATAAAACTATATGAAAATATATTAAACTGTATAAAACTATATAAAACTTTATAAAACTATATAAAACTATATAAAACTATATAAAACTATATAAAACTATATGAAACTATATAAAACTAATAAAACAATATAAAACTATATAAAACTAAATGAAGCTATATAATACTATATAAAACTATATAAAACTATATGAAACTAAATAAAACTAATAAAACTATATAAACCTATATAAAACGATATGAAACTAATAAAACTATATGAAACTATATAGAACTATATAAAACTATATAATACTAATAAAACTGAATAAAACTAGATAAAACTATATAAAACTAAATGAAACTATATAATACTATATAAAACTATATAGAACTATATAAAACTAATTGAAACTATATAATACTATATAACACTATATGAAACTATATAAAACTATATAAAACTATATGAAACTAATAAAACTAAATAAAACTATATAAAACTATATAAAACTATATGAAACTATATAAAACTACATAAAACTATATAAAACTATATAAAACTATATGAAACTATATAAAACTATATAAAACTGTATAAAACTATATGAAACTAATAAAGCTATATAAAACTATATAGAACTATATTAAACTATTTAAAACTGTATTATATCTATATACAACTGTATAGAACTATATGAAACTATATAAAACTATATAATAGTATATAAAACTATTCTGGAACTATATAAAACTATATAAACCTGCATAAAACTATATAAAACTATATAAAACTATATAAAACTATACAAAACTATATAAAACTATATTAAACTATATAAAACTATATAAAACTATATAAAACTATATGAAACTATATGAAACTATATGAAACTATATAAAACTATATAAAACTATATAAAACTATATAAAACTATATTAAACTATATATAACTATACAATAGTATATAAAACTATATAGAATTATATAAAACTATATAAAACAAATAAAACTATATGAAGCTATATAAAACTATATAAAACTATATAAAACTATATAAAACTGAATAAAACTGAATAAAACTATATAAAACTATATAAAACTATATACAACTCTATAAAACTGTATAACACTATGTAAAACTATATAAAACTATATAAAACTATATAAAACTATATAAAACTGTATAAAACTATATAATACTATATGAAACTATATGAAACTATATAGAACTATATAAAACTATATAATACTAATAAAACTGTATAAAACTATATAATACTATATAAAACTATATAAAACTATATGAAACTATATAAAACTATATAAAACTATACAAAACTATATAAAACTATATGAAACTATATAAAACTATATAAAACTGTATAAAACTATGTAAAACTAATAAAGCTATATAAAACTATATAGAACTATATTAAACTATTTAAAACTGTATTATAACTATATAAAACTATATAGAACTATATGAAACTATATAAAACTATATAATAGTATATAAAACTATTCTGGAACTATATAAAACTATATAAACCTGCATAAAACTATATAAAACTATATAAAACTATATAAAACTATATAAAACTATATAAAACTAATAAAACTATGTGAAACTATATAGAACTATATAAAAATATAATACCATATTAAACTACATAAAACAATATAAAATTATATAACACTATATAAAGCTATATATAACTATATTAAACTAATTAGGCTGTATAAAACTATATAATACTATATAAAACTATATAAAACTATATAGAAATATATTAAACTATTTAAAACTGTATTAAAACTATATAAAACTATATAAAACTATATGAACCTATTTAAAACTATATAACATTATATAAAACTATATAAAACTATATGAAACTAAATAAAACTAATAAAACTATATAAACCTATCTAAAACGATATGAAACAAATAAAACTATATGAATCTATATAAATCTACATAAAACTATATGAATCTATATAAATCTACATAAAACTATATACACCTATTAAAACTATATTAAACTATATAGAACTATATAAAACTATATAATACTAATAAATCTGTATAAAAATACATACTGCTATATAAAACTATAAAAAACTATATAGAACTATATAAAACCATATAAAACTAATAAAACTGTATAAAACTATATAACACTAATAAATCTGTATAAAACTATATAACACTATATAAAATTATAAAAAACTATATAAAACTATATAAAACTATATAAAATTATGTAAAACTATATAAAACTATACAAAACTATATAAAACTATATAAAACTATATAAAACTATATAAAACTATATAAAACTGTATAAAACTATATAAAACTATATGAAACTATATAAAACTATATAAAACTATATAAAACTATATAAAACTATATAAAACTATATAAAATTATATAGAACTATATAAAAGTTTTTAAAACTGTATAAAACTATATAAAACTATATAGCACTATATTTAACTAATAGGACTGTATAAAACTATACAATACTATATAAAATTATATAAATCTATATAAATCTAATGGAACTATATAAAACTATATGAATCTATATAAATCTACATAAAACTATATGAATCTATATAAATCTACATAAAACTATATACACCTATTAAAACTATATTAAACTATATAGAACTATATAAAACTATATAATACTAATAAATCTGTATAAAAATACATACTACTATATAAAACTATAAAAAACTATATAGAACTATAAAAAACCATATAAAACTAATAAAACTGTATAAAACTATATAACACTAATAAATCTGTATAAAACCATATAACACTATATAAAATTATAAAAGACTATATAAAACTATATAAAACTATATAAAATTATGTAAATCTATATAAAACTATATAAAACTATATAAAAATATATAAAACTGTATAAAACTATATAAAACTATATTAAACCATATATAACTATACAATAGTATATAATACTATGTGGAAGTATATAAAACTATATAAAACAAATAAAACTATATGAAGCTATATAAAACTATATAAAACCATATAAAACTATATAAAACTGAATAAAACTGAATAAAACTATATAAAACCATATAAAACTATATACAACTCTATAAAACTATATAACACTATGTAAAACTATATAAAACTATATAAAACTATATGAAACTATATAAAACTATATAAAACTATATAAAACTATATAAAACTAATAAAACTATATAAAATTATATAGAACTATATAAAAGTTTTTAAAACTGTATAAAACTATATAAAACTATATAGCACTATATAAAACTAATAGGACTGTACAAAACTATATAATACTATATAAAACTATATACATCTATATAAATCTAATGGAACTATATAAAACCATATGAATCTATATAAAACTACATAAAACTGTATAAAACTATATAAAACTATATAAAACTATACAAAATTATCGAGAACTATATAAAACTGTACAAAATTATAGAGAACTATATAAAACCATATAAAACTGTATAAAACTATATAAAATAATAAAACTATATAAAACTATATAAAACGATATGAAACTAATAAAACTATATGAAACTAAATAGAACTATATAAAACTATATAATACTAATAAAACTGTATAAAACTATATAATACTATATAAAACTATATAAAACTATATGAAACTATATAAAACTATATAAAACTATATAAAACTATACAAAACTATATAAAACTATATGAAACTATATAAAACTAATAAAACAATATAAAAGTATATAAAACTATATAAAACTATATAAAACTATATAAAACTATATAAAACTATATAAAACTATATAATACTATATAAAACTATATGAAACTATATAAAACTATATAAAACTGTATAAAACTAATAAAACTATATAAAACTATATAAAACTATATAATACTATATAAAACTATATGAAACTATATAAAAGTATATAAAACTATATAAAACAATATGAAACTATATAATACTAATAAAACTGTATAAAACTATATAATACTATAGTAAAACTATATAAAACTATATGAAACTATATAAAACTATATAAAACTATACAAAACAATATGAAACTATATAAAACTAATAAAACAATATAAAACTATATAAAACTAAATGAAACTATATAATACTATATAAAACTATATAAAACTATATAAAACTAATTGAAACTATATAAAACTATATAAAACTATATAAAACTATATGAAACTATATAAAACTAATATAACAATATAAAAGTATATAAAACTATATAAAACTATGAAAAACTATATAAAACTATATAAAACTATATAAAACTATATAAAACTTTATAATACTATATAAAACTATATGAAACTATATAAAACTATATAAAACTATATGAAAACTATATAAAAGTATATAAAACTATATAAAACTATATGAAACTATATAAAACTATATAGAACTATATTAAACTATTTAAAACTGTATTAAAACTATGTGAAACTATATAAAACTATATAAAACTAATAAAACTATATAAAACTATATAGAACTATATTAAACTATTTAAAACTGTATTAAAACTATATAAAACTATATAAAACTATATAAAACTATATGAAAACTATATAAAACTATTTAAACTATATAAAACTATATAAAACTATATTAAACTATATAAAACTACATAATACTATATAAAACTATATGAAAACTATATAAAAACTATATAAAACTATATAAAACTATATAAAACTAATTGAAACTATATAATACTATATAAAACTATATAAAACTATGTGAAACTATATAAAACTATATAAAACTAATAAAACTATATAAAACTATATAGAACTATATTAAACTATTTAAAACTGTATTAAAACTATATAAAACTATATAAAACTATATGAAACTATATGAAACTATATAAAACTATATAAAACTATATAAAACTATATAAAACTATGTGAAACTATATAAAAATATATAAACTAATAAAACTATATAAAACTATATAGAACTATATTAAACTATTAAAACTGTATTAAAACTATATAAACTATATAAAACTATATAAAACTATATAAAACTATATGAAACTATATAAAACTATTTAAACTATATAAAACTATATAAAACTATATAGAACTATATGAAACTATATAAAATTATATAGAACTTTATAAAAGTTTTTAAAACTGTATAAAACTATATAAAACTAATAGCACTATATAAAACTAATAGGACTGTATAAAACTATATAATACTATATAAAACTATATAAATCTATATAAATCTAATGGAACTATATAAAACTATATGATATATATAAAACTACATAAAACTGTATAAAACTATATAAAACTATATAAAACTATATAAAAACTATATAAAACTATATAAAATTATATAAAACTATATAAAATTATATAGAACTATATGAAACTATATAAAACTAATAAAACTATATGAAACTTTATAAAACTACATAAAACTATATAAAACTATATTAAACTATTTAAAGCTGTATTATAACTATATAAACTATATAGAACTATATGAAACTATATAAAACTATATAATAGTATATAAAACTATTCTGGATCTATATAAAACTATATAAAACTATATAAAACTAATAAAACTATGTGAAACTATATAGAACTATATAAAAATATAATACCATATTAAACTACATAAAACAATATAAAATTATATAAGACTATATAAAGCTATATATAACTATATTAAAGTAATTAGACTGTATAAAACTATATAATACTATATAAAACTATATAATACTAATACATCTGTATAAAACTATATACTACTATATAAAACTATAAAAAACTATATAGAACTATATAAAACCATATAAAACTAATAAAACTGTATAAAACTATATAACACTAATAAATCTGTATAAAACTATATAAAACTATATAAAATTATAAAAACTATATAAAACTATATAAAACTATATAAAATTATGTAAAACTATATAAAACTCTATAAAACTATATAAAACTATATATAACTATATGAAACTATATAAAACTGTATAAAACTATATAAAACTATATTAAACTATATATAACTATACAATAGTATATAAAACTATATAGAAGTATATAAAACTATATAAAACAAATAAAACTATATGAAGCTATATAAAACTATATAAAACTATATAAAACTATATAAAACTGAATAAAACTGAATAAAACTATATAAAACTATATAAAACTATATACAACTCTATAAAACTATATAACACTATGTAAAACTATATAAAACTATATAAAACTATATAAAAGTATATAAAACTGTATAAAACTATATAATACTATATGAAACAATATGAAACTATATAGAACTATATAAAACTATATAATACTAATAAAACTGTATAAAACTATATAATACTATATAAAACTATATAAAACTATATAAAACTAATGAAAACTATATAAACCTATATAAAACGATATGAAACTAATAAAACTATATGAAACTATATAGAACTATATAAAACTATATAATACTAATAAAACTGTATAAAACTATATAATACTATATAAAACTATATAAAACTATATAAAACTATATAAAACTATATAAAACTATATAAAACTATATGAAACTATATAAAACTAATAAAACAATATAAAACTATATAAAACTAAATGAAGCTATATAATACTATATAAAACTATATAAAACTATATAAAATTATATAAAACTATATAAAACTAATCAAACTATATAAAACTGTATAAAACTATATAATACTATATAAAACTATATGAAAATATATTAAACTGTATAAAACTATATAAAACTTTATAAAACTATATAAAACTATATAAAACTATATAAAACTATATAAAACTATATAAAACTATGTGAAACTATATAAAACTATATAAAACTAATAAAACTATATAAAACTATATAGAACTATATTAAACTATTTAAAACTGTATTAAAACTATATAAAACTATATAAAACTATATGAAACTATATGAAAACTATATAAAACTATATAAAACTATATAAAACTATATAAAACTATGTGAAACTATATAAAAATATATAAAACTAATAAAACTATATAAAACTATATAGAACTATATTAAACTATTTAAAACTGTATTAAAACTATATAAAACTATATAAAACTATATAAAACTATATAAAACTATATGAAACTATATAAAACTATTTAAACTATATAAAACTGTATAAAACTATATAAAACTATATGAAACTATATAAAATTATATAGAACTTTATAAAAGTTTTTAAAACTGTATAAAACTATATAAAACTATATAGCACTATATAAAACTAATAGGACTGTATAAAACTATATAATACTATATAAAACTATATAAATCTATATAAATCTAATGGAACTATATAAAACTATATGAATATATATAAAACTACATAAAACTGTATAAAACTATATAAAACTATATAAAACTATACAAAATTATAGAGAACTATATAAAACTGTACAAAATTATAGAGAACTATATAAAACCATATAAAACTGTATAAAACTATATAAACTAATAATACTATATAAAACTATATAAAACTATATGAAACTATATAAAACTAATAAAACTATATAAAACTATATAAAACTGTATAAAACTATATGAAACTATATAGAAATATATTAAACTATTTAAAACTGTATTAAAACTATATAAAACTATATAAAACTATATGAAACTATATAAAACTATACAAAACTATATAAAACTATATAAAACTATATAAAACTGAATAAAACTGAATAAAACTATATAAAACTATATAAAACTATATACAACTCTATAAAACTGTATAACACTATGTAAAACTATATAAAACTATATAAAACTATATAAAACTATATAAAAATGTATAAAACTATATAATACTATATGAAACTATATGAAACTATATAGAACTATATAAAACTATATAATACTAATAAAACTGTATAAAACTATATAATACTATATAAAACTATATAAAACTATATGAAACTATATAAAACTATATAAAACTATACAAAACTATATAAAACTATATGAAACTATATAAAACTAATAAAACAATATAAAAGTATATAAAACTATATAAAACTATATAAAACTATATAAAACTATATAAAACTATATAAAACTATATAAAACTATATAATACTATATAAAACTATATGAAACTATATAAAACTATATAAAACTGTATAAAACTAATAAAATTATATAAAACTATATAAAACTATATAATACTATATAAAACTATATAAAACTATATAAAACTAATTGAAACTATATAAAACTATATAAAACTATATAAAACTATATGAAACTAAATAAAACTAATAAAACTATATAAACCTATATAAAACGATATGAAACTAATAAAACTATATGAAACTATATAGAACTATATAAAACTATATAATACTAATAAAACTGAATAAAACTAGATAATACTATATAAAACTATATGAAACTATATAAAAGTATATAAAACTATATAAAACAATATGAAACTATATAAAACTATATAAAACTATATAAAACTATATGAAACTATATAAAACTATATAAAACTATATAAAACTATATAAAACTATATAAAACTATATAAAACTATATAAAACTATATGAAACTATATAAAACTATATAAAACTAAATGAAACTATATAATACTATATAAAACTATATAAAACTATATAAAACTAATTGAAACTATATAAAACTATATAAAACTATATAAAACTATATGAAACTATATAAAACTAATATAACAATATAAAAGTATATAAAACTATATAAAACTATGAAAAACTATATAAAACTATATAAAACTATATAAAACTATATAAAACTTTATAATACTATATAAAACTATATGAAACTATATAAAACTATATAAAACTATATGAAACTATATAAAAGTATATAAAACTATATAAAACTATATGAAACTATATAAAACTATATAGAACTATATTAAACTATTTAAAACTGTATTAAAACTATGTGAAACTATATAAAACTATATAAAACTAATAAAACTATATAAAACTATATAGAACTATATTAAACTATTTAAAACTGTATTAAAACTATATAAAACTATATAAAACTATATAAAACTATATGAAACTATATAAAACTATTTAAACTATATAAAACTATATAAAACTATATTAAACTATATAAAACTACATAATACTATATAAAACTATATGAAACTATATAAAACTATATAAAACTATATAAAACTATATAAAACTAATTGAAACTATATAATACTATATAAAACTATATGAAACTATATAAAGCTATATAAAACTATATAAAACTATATTAAACTATATAAAACTATATAAAACTATATAAAACTATATAAAACTATATGAAACTATATGAAACTATATAAAACTATATAAAACTATATAAAACAATATAAAACTATATAAAACTATATGAAACTATATAAAACTAATAAAACAATATAAAACTATATGAAACTAAATGAAGCTATATAATACTATATAAAACTATATAAAACTATATAAAATTATATAAAACTATATAAATCTAATCAAACTATATAAAACTGTATAAAACTATATAATACTATATAAAACTATATGAAAATATATTAAACTGTATAAAACTATATAAAACTTTATAAAACTATATAAAACTATATAAAACTATATAAAACTATATAAAACTATATGAAACTATATAAAACTAATAAAACAATATAAAACTATATAAAACTAAATGAAGCTATATAATACTATATAAAACTATATAAAACTATATAAAATTATATAAAACTATATAAAACTAATCAAACTATATAAAACTGTATAAAACTATATAATACTATATAAAACTATATGAAAATATATTAAACTGTATAAAACTATATAAAACTTTATAAAACTATATAAAACTATATAAAACTATATAAAACTATATAAAACTATATAAAACTATGTGAAACTATATAAAACTATATAAAACTAATAAAACTATATAAAACTATATAGAACTATATTAAACTATATAAAACTATATGAAACTATATGAAACTATATAAAACTATATAAAACTATATAAAACTATATAAAACTATGTGAAACTATATAAAAATATATAAAACTAATAAAACTATATAAAACTAAATAGAACTATATTAAACTATTTAAAACTGTATTAAAACTATATAAAACTATATAAAACTATATAAAACTATATAAAACTATATGAAACTATATAAAACTATTTAAACTATATAAAACTATATAAAACTATATAAAACTATATGAAACTATATAAAATTATATAGAACTTTATAAAAGTTTTTAAAACTGTATAAAACTATACAAAACTATATAGCACTATATAAAACTAATAGGACTGTATAAAACTATATAATACTATATAAAACTATATAAATCTATATAAATCTAATGGAACTATATAAAACTATATGAATATATATAAAACTACATAAAACTGTATAAAACTATATAAAACTATATAAAACTATACAAAATTATAGAGAACTATATAAAACTGTACAAAATTATAGAGAACTATATAAAACCATATAAAACTGTATAAAACTATATAAACTAATAATACTATATAAAACTATATAAAACTATATGAAACTATATAAAACTAATAAAACTATATAAAACTATATAAAACTGTATAAAACTATATGAAACTATATAGAAATATATTAAACTATTTAAAACTGTATTAAAACTATATAAAACTATATAAAACTATATGAAACTATATAAAACTATACAAAACTATATAAAACTATATAAAACTATATAAAACTGAATAAAACTGAATAAAACTATATAAAACTATATAAAACTATATACAACTCTATAAAACAGTGTAACACTATGTAAAACTATATAAAACTATATAAAACTATATAAAACTATATAAAACTGTATAAAACTATATAATACTATAGGAAACTATATGAAACTATATAGAACTATATAAAACTATATAATACTAATAAAACTGTATAAAACTATATAATACTATATAAAACTATATAAAACTATATGAAACTATATAAAACTATATAAAACTATACAAAACTATATAAAACTATATGAAACTATATAAAACTAATAAAACAATATAAAAGTATATAAAACTATATAAAACTATATAAAACTATATAAAACTATATAAAACTATATAAAACTATATAATACTATATAAAACTATATGAAACTATATAAAACTATATAAAACTGTATAAAACTAATAAAACTATATAAAACTATATAAAACTATATAATACTATATAAAACTATATAAAACTATATAAAACTAATTGAAACTATATAAAACTATATAAAACTATATAAAACTATATGAAACTAAATAAAACTAATAAAACTATATAAACCTATATAAAACGATATGAAACTAATAAAACTATATGAAACTATATAGAACTATATAAAACTATATAATACTAATAAAACTGAATAAAACTAGATAATACTATATAAAACTATATGAAACTATATAAAAGTATATAAAACTATATAAAACAATATGAAACTATATAAAACTATATAAAACTATATAAAACTATATGAAACTATATAAAACTAATAAAACAATATAAAACTATATAAAACTAAATGAAACTATATAATACTATATAAAACTATATAAAACTATATAAAACTAATTGAAACTATATAAAACTATATAAAACTATATAAAACTATATGAAACTATATAAAACTAATATAACAATATAAAAGTATATAAAACTATATAAAACTATGAAAAACTATATAAAACTGTATAATACTATATAAAACTATATAAAACTATATAAAACTATATAAAACTATATAAAATTATATAAAACTATATAAAATTATATAGAACTATATAAAAGTTTTTAAAACTGTATAAAACTATATAAAACTATATAAAACTAATTGAAAATATATAATACTATATAAAACTAAATGAAACTATATAATACTATACCAAACTATATAAAACTATAAAAAACTAAATGAAACTATATAATACTATATAAAACTATATGAAACTATATAAAACTATATAAAACCATATAAAACTATATAAAACTATATGAAACTATATAAAACTAATAAAACAATATAAAACTATATAAAACTAAATGAAGCTATATAATACTATATAAAACTATATAAAACTATATAAAATTATATAAAACTATATAAAACTAATCAAACTATATAAAACTGTATAAAACTATATAATACTATATAAAACTATATGAAAATATATTAAACTGTATAAAACTATATAAAACTTTATAAAACTATATAAAACTATATAAAACTATATAAAACTATATAAAACTATATAAAACTATGTGAAACTATATAAAACTATATAAAACTAATAAAACTATATAAAACTATATAGAACTATATTAAACTATTTAAAACTGTATTAAAACTATATAAAACTATATAAAACTATATGAAACTATATAAAACTATATAAAACTATATAAAAGTATATAAAACTATGTGAAACTATATAAAACTATATAAAACTAATAAAACTATATAAAACTATATAGAACTATATTAAACTATTTAAAACTGTATTAAAACTATATAAAACTATATAAAACTATATAAAACTATATAAAACTATATGAAACTATATAAAACTATTTAAACTATATAAAACTATATAAAACTATATAAAACTATATGAAACTATATAAAATTATATAGAACTTTATAAAAGTTTTTAAAACCGTATAAAACTATATAAAACTATATAGCACTATATAAAACTAATAGGACTGTATAAAACTATATAATACTATATAAAACTATATAAATCTATATAAATCTAATGGAACTATATAAAACTATATGAATATATATAAAACTACATAAAACTGTATAAAACTATATAAAACTATATAAAACTATACAAAATTATAGAGAACTATATTAAACTGTACAAAATTATAGAGAACTATATAAAACCATATAAAACTGTATAAAACTATATAAACTAATAATACTATATAAAACTATATAAAACTATATGAAACTATATAAAACTAATAAAACTATATAAAACTATATAAAACTGTATAAAACTATATGAAACTATATAGAAATATATTAAACTATTTAAAACTGTATTAAAACTATATAAAACTATATAAAACTATATGAAACTATATAAAACTATACAAAACTATATAAAACTATATGAAACTATATAAAACTAATAAAACAATATAAAAGTATATAAAACTATATAATACTATATAAAACTATATAAAACTATATAAAACTATATAAAACTATAAGAAACTATATGAAACTGTATAAAACTATATAAAACTATAAAAAACTATATAAAATTATATGAAACTATATAAAACTAATAAAACAATATAAAAGTATATAAAACTAAATGAAGCTATATAATACTATATAAAACTATATAAAACTATATAAAATTATATAAAACTATATAAAACTGTATAAAACTATATAATACTATATAAAACTATATGAAAATATATTAAACTGTATAAAACTATATAAAACTTTATAAAACAATATAAAACTATATAAAACTATATGAAACTATATAAAACTATTTAAACTATATAAAACAATATAAAACTATATAAAACTATATAAAACTATATAAAACTATATAAAACTATATAAAACTATGTGAAACTATATAAAACTATATAAAACTAATAAAACTATATAAAACTATATAGAACTATATTTAACTATTTAAAACTGTATTAAAACTATATAAAACTATATAAAACTATATAAAACTATATGAAACTATATAAAACTATATAAAACTATATAAAATAATATAAAACTATATAAAATTATATAAAACTATATAAAACTATATATAACTATATAAAACTATATAAAACTATATGAAACTATATAAAACTAATAAAACAATATAAAACTATATAAAACTATATAAAACTAATTGAAACTATATAATACTATATAAAACTATATGAAACTATATAAAACTAAATGTAACTATATGAAACTATATGAAACTATATAAAACTATATAAAACTATATAAAACTATATGAAACTATATAAAACTAATAAAACAATATAAAACTGTATAAAACGAAATGAAGCTATATAATACTATATAAAACTATATAAAACTATATAAAACTATATGAAACTATATAAAACTATATAAAACTATATAAAACTATACAAAACTATATAAAAAGTATATGAAACTATATAAATCTAATAAAACAATACAAAACTATATAAAACAATATAAAACTAACAAAACTATAGAAAACTATATAAAAATATATAAAATTGTCTGAAACTGTATAGAACTATATAAACTATATAAAACTATATAAAACTATATAAAACTGAATAAAACTGAATAAAACTATATAAAACTATATAAAACTATATACAACTCTATAAAACAGTATAACACTATGTAAAACTATATAAAACTATATAAAACTATATAAAACTATATAAAACTGTATAAAACTATATAATACTATATGAAACTATATGAAACTATATAGAACTATATAAAACTATATAATACTAATAAAACTGTATAAAACTATATAATACTATATAAAACTATATAAAACTATATGAAACTATATAAAACTATATAAAACTATACAAAACTATATAAAACTATATGAAACTATATAAAACTAATAAAACAATATAAAAGTATATAAAACTATATAAAACTATATAAAACTATATAAAACTATATAAAACTATATAAAACTATATAATACTATATAAAACTATATGAAACTATATAAAACTATATAAAACTGTATAAAACTAATAAAACTATATAAAACTATATAAAACTATATAATACTATATAAAACTATATAAAACTATATAAAACTAATTGAAACTATATAAAACTATATAAAACTATATAAAACTATATGAAACTAAATAAAACTAATAAAACTATATAAACCTATATAAAACGATATGAAACTAATAAAACTATATGAAACTATATAGAACTATATAAAACTATATAATACTAATAAAACTGAATAAAACTAGATAATACTATATAAAACTATATGAAACTATATAAAAGTATATAAAACTATATAAAACAATATGAAACTATATAAAACTATATAAAACTATATAAAACTATATGAAACTATATAAAACTAATAAAACAATATAAAACTATATAAAACTAAATGAAACTATATAATACTATATAAAACTATATAAAACTATATAAAACTAATTGAAACTATATAAAACTATATAAAACTATATAAAACTATATGAAACTATATAAAACTAATATAACAATATAAAAGTATATAAAACTATATAAAACTATGAAAAACTATATAAAACTGTATAATACTATATAAAACTATATAAAACTATATAAAACTATATAAAACTATATAAAATTATATAAAACTATATAAAATTATATAGAACTATATAAAAGTTTTTAAAACTGTATAAAACTATATAAAACTATATAAAACTAATTGAAAATATATAATACTATATAAAACTAAATGAAACTATATAATACTATACCAAACTATATAAAACTATAAAAAACTAAATGAAACTATATAATACTATATAAAACTATATGAAACTATATAAAACTATATAAAACCATATAAAACTATATAAAACTATATGAAACTATATAAAACTAATAAAACAATATAAAACTATATAAAACTAAATGAAGCTATATAATACTATATAAAACTATATAAAACTATATAAAATTATATAAAACTATATAAAACTAATCAAACTATATAAAACTGTATAAAACTATATAATACTATATAAAACTATATGAAAATATATTAAACTGTATAAAACTATATAAAACTTTATAAAACTATATAAAACTATATAAAACTATATAAAACTATATAAAACTATATAAAACTATGTGAAACTATATAAAACTATATAAAACTAATAAAACTATATAAAACTATATAGAACTATATTAAACTATTTAAAACTGTATTAAAACTATATAAAACTATATAAAACTATATGAAACTATATAAAACTATATAAAACTATATAAAGTATATAAAACTATGTGAAACTATATAAAACTATATAAAACTAATAAAACTATATAAAACTATATAGAACTATATTAAACTATTTAAAACTGTATTAAAACTATATAAAACTATATAAAACTATATAAAACTATATAAAACTATATGAAACTATATAAAACTATTTAAACTATATAAAACTATATAAAACTATATAAAACTATATGAAACTATATAAAATTATATAGAACTTTATAAAAGTTTTTAAAACCGTATAAAACTATATAAAACTATATAGCACTATATAAAACTAATAGGACTGTATAAAACTATATAATACTATATAAAACTATATAAATCTATATAAATCTAATGGAACTATATAAAACTATATGAATATATATAAAACTACATAAAACTGTATAAAACTATATAAAACTATATAAAACTATACAAAATTATAGAGAACTATATTAAACTGTACAAAATTATAGAGAACTATATAAAACCATATAAAACTGTATAAAACTATATAAACTAATAATACTATATAAAACTATATAAAACTATATGAAACTATATAAAACTAATAAAACTATATAAAACTATATAAAACTGTATAAAACTATATGAAACTATATAGAAATATATTAAACTATTTAAAACTGTATTAAAACTATATAAAACTATATGAAACTATATGAAACTATATAAAACTATACAAAACTATATAAAACTATATGAAACTATATAAAACTAATAAAACAATATAAAAGTATATAAAACTATATAATACTATATAAAACTATATAAAACTATATAAAACTATATAAAACTATAAGAAACTATATGAAACTGTATAAAACTATATAAAACTATAAAAAACTATATAAAATTATATGAAACTATATAAAACTAATAAAACAATATAAAAGTATATAAAACTAAATGAAGCTATATAATACTATATAAAACTATATAAAACTATATAAAATTATATAAAACTATATAAAACTGTATAAAACTATATAATACTATATAAAACTATATGAAAATATATTAAACTGTATAAAACTATATAAAACTTTATAAAACAATATAAAACTATATAAAACTATATGAAACTATATAAAACTATTTAAACTATATAAAACAATATAAAACTATATAAAACTATATAAAACTATATAAAACTATATAAAACTATATAAAACTATGTGAAACTATATAAAACTATATAAAACTAATAAAACTATATAAAACTATATAGAACTATATTTAACTATTTAAAACTGTATTAAAACTATATAAAACTATATAAAACTATATAAAACTATATAAAACTATATAAAACTATATGAAACTATATAAAACTATTTAAACTATATAAAACTATATAAAACTATATAAAACTATATGAAACTATATAAAACTATATAAAACTATATAAAATAATATAAAACTATATAAAATTATATAAAACTATATAAAACTATATATAACTATATAAAACTATATAAAACTATATGAAACTATATAAAACTAATAAAACAATATAAAACTATATAAAACTATATAAAACTAATTGAAACTATATAATACTATATAAAACTATATGAAACTATATAAAACTAAATGTAACTATATGAAACTATATGAAACTATATAAAACTATATAAAACTATATAAAACTATATGAAACTATATAAAACTAATAAAACAATATAAAACTGTATAAAACGAAATGAAGCTATATAATACTATATAAAACTATATAACACTATATAAAACTATATGAAACTATATAAAACTATATAAAACTATATAAAACTATACAAAACTATATAAAAAGTATATGAAACTATATAAATCTAATAAAACAATACAAAACTATATAAAACAATATAAAACTAACAAAACTATAGAAAACTATATAAAAATATATAAAATTGTCTGAAACTGTATAGAACTATATAAACTATATAAAACTATATAAAACTATATAAAACTATATAAAACTATATGAAAGTATATAAAACTATATAAAACTATATAAAACTATATGAAACTATATAAAACTATATAAAACTATATAAAACTATATTAAACTATATAAAACTATATAAAACTATATAAAACTATATGAAACTATATGAAATTATATAAAACTATATAAAAACTATATGAAACTATATAAAACTAATAAAACAATATAAAACTATATAAAACGAAATGAAGCTATATAATACTATATAAAACTATATAAAACTATATAAAATAATATAAAACTATATAAAACTAATCAAACTATATAAAACTATATAAAACTATATAATGCTATATAAAACTATATGAAAATATATTAAACTGTATAAAACTATATAAAACTTTATAAAACTATATAAAACTATATAAAACTATATAAAACTATATAAAACTATATAAAACTATATGAAACTATATAAAACTATTTAAACTATATAAAACTATATAAAACTATATGAAACTATATAAAACTATATAAAACTATATAAAACTATATAAAACTATTAAAACTATATAAAACTATATAAACCTATATAAAACTATATAAAACTGTATGAAACTATATAAAACTATAAAAACTATATAAAACTATATGATACTATATAAAACTAATAAAACAATATAAAACTATATAAAACAATATAAAACTATATAGAACTATATAAAACTATATAAAACTAATAAAACTATATAAAACTATATAAAACTATATAAAACTATAAAAAACTATATATAACTATATAAAACTATATAAAACTATATTAAACTTAATAAAACTATTTGAAACTATATAGAACTATATAAAACTATATAATACTAATAAAACTGTATGAAACTATATAATACTATATAAAACTATATGAAACTATATGAAACTATATGAAACCATATAAAACTAATAAAACAATATAAATCTATATAAAACTGAATGTAACTATATAATACTATATAAAACTATATAAAACTATATAAAACTATATAAAACTATGTAAAACTATATTAAACTATATAAAACTACATAATACTATAAAAACTATATGAAACTATATAAAACTATATACAACTAATAGAACTATATAAAACTATATAAAACTAATAAAACTATATGAAACTTTATAAAACTATATAAAACTATATAAAACTATATAAAACTATATAAAACTATATAAAATTATGTAAAACTATATAAAACTATACAAAACTATATAAAACTATATAAAACTATATAAAACTATATAAAACTATATAAAACAGTATAAAACTATATAAACTATATAAAACTATATGAAACTATATAAAACTATATAAAACTATATAAAACTATATAAAACTATATAAAATTATATAGAACTATATAAAAGTTTTTAAAACTGTATAAAACTATATAAAACTATATAGCACTATATAAAACTAATAGGACTGTATAAAACTATATAATACTATATAAAATTATATAAATCTATATAAATCTAATGGAACTATATAAAACTATATGAATCTATATAAATCTACATAAAACTATATGAATCTATATAAATCTACATAAAACTATATACACCTATTAAAACTATATTAAACTATATAGAACTATATAAAACTATATAATACTAATAAATCTGTATAAAAATACATACTACTATATAAAACTATAAAAAACTATATCGAACTATAAAAAACCATATAAAACTAATAAAACTGTATAAAACTATATAACACTAATAAATCTGTATAAAACCATATAACCCTATATAAAATTATAAAAAACTATATAAAACTATATAAAACTATATAAAACTGTATAAAACTATATAAAACTATATTAAACCATATATAACTATACAATAGTATATAATACTATGTGGAAGTATATAAAACTATATAAAACAAATAAAACTATATGAAGCTATATAAAACTATATAAAACCATATAAAACTATATAAAACTGAATAAAACTGAATAAAACTATATAAAACTATATAAAACTATATACAACTCTATAAAACTATATAACACTATGTAAAACTATATAAAACTATATTAAACTATATGAAAGTATATAAAACTATATAAAACTATATAAAACTAATTGAAACTATATAAAACTATATAAATCTATATAAAACTATATGAAACTAAATAAAACTAATAAAACTATATAAACCTATATAAAACGATATGAAACTAATAAAACTATATGAAACTATATAGTACTATTTAAAACTATATAATACTAATAAAACTGAATAAAACTAGATAATACTATATAAAACTATATGAAACTATATAAAAGTATATAAAACTATATAAAACAATATGAAACTATATAAAACTATATAAAACTATATAAAACTATATGAAACTATATAAAACTATATAAAACTATATAAAACTATATAAAACTATATAAAACTATATGAAACTATATAAAACTAATAAAACAATATAAAACTATATAAAACTAAATGAAACTATATAATACTATATAAAACTATATAAAACTATATATAACTAATTGAAACTATATAAAACTATATAAAACTATATAAAACTATATGATACTATATAAAACTAATATAACAATATAAAAGTATATAAAACTATATAAAACTATGAAAAACTATATAAAACTATATAAAACTATATAAAACTATATAAAACTATATAAAACTAATAAAACTATGTGAAACTATATAGAACTATATAAAAATATAATACCATATTAAACTACATAAAACAATATAAAATTATATAAGACTATATAAAGCTATATATAACTATATTAAACTAATTAGACTGTATAAAACTATATAATACTATATAAAACTATATAATACTAATACATCTGTATAAAACTATATACTACTATATAAAACTATAAAAAACTATATAGAACTATATAAAACCATATAAAACTAATAAAACTGTATAAAACTATATAACACTAATAAATCTGTATAAAACTATATAAAACTATATAAAATTATAAAAAACTATATAAAACTATATAAAACTATATAAAATTATGTAAAACTATATAAAACTATATAAAACTATATAAAACTATATATAACTATATGAAACTATATAAAACTGTATAAAACTATATAAAACTATATTAAACTATATATAACTATACAATAGTATATAAAACTATATAAAACAAATAAAACTATATGAAGCTATATAAAACTATATGAAACTATATAAAACTATATAAAACTGAATAAAACTGAATAAAACTATATAAAACTATATAAAACTATATACAACTCTATAAAACTATATAACACTATGTAAAACTATATAAAACTATATAAAACTATATAAAACTATATAAAACTGTATAAAACTATATAATACTATATGAAACTATATGAAACTATATAGAACTATATAAAACTATATAATACTAATAAAACTGTATAAAACTATATAATACTATATAAAACTATATAAAACTATATGAAACTATATAAAACTATATAAAACTATACAAAACTATATAAAACTATATGAAACTATATAAAACTAATAAAACAATATAAAAGTATATAAAACTATATAATACTATATAAAAATATATAAAACTATATAAAACTAATGAAACTATATAAACCTATATAAAACGATATGAAACTAATAAAACTATATGAAACTATATAGAACTATATAAAACTATATAATACTAATAAAACTGTATAAAACTATATAATACTATATAAAACTATATAAAACTATATAAAACTATATAAAACTATATAAAACTATATTAAACTATATTAAACTATATAAAACTATATTAAACTATATAAAACTATATGAAACTATATAAAACTACATAAAACTAATGAAACTATAAAATCCTATATAAAACTAAATGAAACTATATAATACTATACCAAACTATATAAAACTATATAAAACTAAATGAAACTATATAATACTATATAAAACTATATGAAATTATATAAAACTATATAAAACCATATAAAAGTATATAAAACTATATTAAACTATATAAAACTATATTAAACTATATAAAACTATATGAAACTATATATAACTATATAAAACTAATAAAACTATATAAAACTATATAAAACTATATAAAACTAATAAAACTATATAAAACTATATAAAACTATATAAAACTATATGAAACTATTTATAACTGTATTAAAACTATATAAAACTATATAAAACTATATAACTGTATATGAAACTATTTAAAACTATATAACATTATATAAAACTATATAACTCAATATAAAACTAATAAGACTGTATAAAACTATATAATACTATTATAAAACTATGTAAAACTGTATAAAACTGTATAATACTATATAAAACTATATAAAACTATATAAAACTATATAAAACTATATAAAATTATATAAAACTATATAAAATTATATAGAACTATATAAAAGTTTTTAAAACTGTATAAAACTATATAAAACTATATAAAACTAATTGAAACTATATAATACTATATAAAACTAAATGAAACTATATAATACTATACCAAACTATATAAAACTATATAAAACTAAATGAAACTATATAATACTATATAAAACTATATGAAACTATATAAAACTATATAAAACCATATAAAACTATATAAAACTAATAAAACAATATAAAACTATATAAAACTAAATGAAGCTATATAATACTATATAAAACTATATAAAACTATATAAAACTATATAAAACTATGTGAAACTATATAAAACTATATAAAACTAATAAAACTATATAAAACTATATAGAACTATATTTAACTATTTAAAACTGTATTAAAACTATATAAAACTATATAAAACTATATAAAACTATATAAAACTATATGAAACTATATAAAACTATTTAAACTATATAAAACAATATAAAACTATATAAAACTATATAAAACAATATAAAACTATATAAAACTATATAAAACTATATAAAACTATATAAAACTATATGAAACTATATAAAACTATTTAAACTATATAAAACTATATAAAACTATATAAAACTATATAAAACTAAATGAAACTAAATAATACTATATAAAACTATATAAATCTATATAAAACTAAATGAAACTATATAATACTATATAAAACTATATGAAACTATATAAAACTATATGAAACTATGTAAAACTATATAAACCTAATAAAACTGTATAAAAATACATAAAACTATATAAAACTAATAAAACTATATAAAACTATATAAAACTATATAAAACTATATAAAACTATATAAAACTATATAAAACTATATAAAACTATATAATACTATATAATACTATATAAAACTATATGAAAATATATTAATCTGTATAAAACTATATAAAACTATACAAAACTATATGAAACTATATAAAGCTATATGAAACTATATAAAACTAATAAAACAATATAAAACTATATAAAGCTATGTAAAACTATATAAACTTATACTAAATCTAATAGATATATATAAAACTATATGAAACTATATAAAACTATATAAAACTATATAAAACTATATGAAACTATATAAAACTAATAAAACTATATAAAACTATATAAAGCCTTATAAAACTATATAAAACTATATAAAACTAATAGAACTATATAAAACTATATGAAACTATATAAAACTATATAAAACTATATAAAAATATATAATACTATATAAAACTATATGAAACTATATAAAACTATATAAAACTTTATAAAACTATAGAAAACAATATGAAACTATATAAAACTAATAAAACAATATAAAACTATATAAAACTATATAAAACTATATAAAACTGTATAAAACTATATAAAACTATATAAAACTATATAATACTATATAATACTATATAAAACTATATGAAAATATATTAATCTGTATAAAACTATATAAAACTATACAAAACTATATGAAACTATATAAAACTATATGAAACTATATAAAACTAATAAAACAATATAAAACTATATAAAGCTTTATAAAACTATATAAAACTATATAAATCTAATAGATATATATAAAACTATATGAAACTATATAAAACTATATAAAACTATATAAAACTATATAATACTATATAATACTATATAAAACTATATGAAAATATATTAATCTGTATAAAACTATATAAAACTATACAAAACTATATGAAACTATATAAAACTATATGAAACTATATAAAACTATATAAAACTATATAAAACTATATTAAACTATATAAAACTATATAAAACTATATGAAACTATATAAAACTATATAAATCTATATAAAACTATATAAAACTATATGAAACAATATAAAACTAATAAAACAATATAAAACTATATGAAACTATATGAAACTATATAAAACTATATAAAACTATATAAAACTAAATGAAACTAAATAATACTATATAAAACTATATAAATCTATATAAAACTAAATGAAACTATATAATACTATATAAAACTATATGAAACTATATAAAACTATATGAAACTATGTAAAACTATATAAACCTAATAAAACTGTATAAAAATACATAAAACTATATAAAACTAATAAAACTATATAAAACTATATAAAACTATATAAAACTATATAAAACTAAATGAAACTATATAATACTATATAAAACTATATGAAACTATATAAAACTATATAAAACTATATAAAACTATATTAAACTATATAAAACTATATAAAATTATATAAAACTATATGAAACGATATGAAACTATATAAAACTATATAAAACTATATAAAACTATATGAAACAATATAAAACTATATAAAACTATATAAAACTATATAAAATTATATGAAACTATATAAAACTATATAAAACAATATAAAACAATATGAAACAATATGAAACTATATAAAACTAATAAAACAATATAAAAGTATATAAAACTAAATGAAACTATATAATACTATATAATACAATATAAAACTATATGAAACTATATAAAACTATATAAAACTATATAAAACTATATAAAACTATATTAAACTATATAAAACTATATAATACTATATAAAACTATATGAAACTATATAAAACTATATAAAACTATGTGAAACTATATAAAACTATATAATACTATATAAAACTATATAAAACTATATAAAACTATATAAAACTATATATAAAACTATATAAAACTATATAAAACTATATAAAACTACATGAAACTATATAAAACTATATAAAACTAAGAAAACTATATAAAATTATATAAAACTATATAAAACTATATAAAACTATATAAAACTATATAATACTATATAAAACTATATAACACTAATAAAACTATATAGAACTATATAAAACTATATAAAACTATATAAAACTATATAATACTATATAAAACAATATGAATCTATATAAAACTAATAAAACTATATAAAACTATATAAAACTATATAAAACTATATATAAAACTATATAAAACTATATAAAACTATATAAAACTAAATGAAACTATATAATACTATATAATACAATATAAAACTATATGAAACTATATAAAACTATATAAAACTATATAAAACTATATTAAACTATATAAAACTATATAATACTATATAAAACTATATGAAACTATATAAAACAATATAAAACTATATAAAACTATATAAAACTATATAATACTATATGAAACTATATAAAACTATATAAAACTATATGAAACTATATAAAACTATATAAAACTACATGAAACTATATGAAACTATATAAAACTATATAAAACTATATGAAACTGTATAAAACTAATAATACAATATAAAACTATATAAAACTAAATGAAACTATATAAAACTATATAAAAGTATATGAAACTATATAAAACTATCTAAAACTATATAAAACCATATGAAACTATATAAAACTATATAAATCTAATAAAACAAATAAAACTATATAAAACTATATAGAACTATATTAAACTATTTAAAACTGTATTGAAACTATATAAAACTATATAAAAACTATATAAAACTATATAAAACTATATGAAACTATATAAAACTATATAAAACTATGAAAAACTAAATAAAACTATATGAAACTATATAAAACTATATAAAACTATATGAAACTATATGAAACTATATAAAACTATATAAAACTATATGAAACTATATAAAACTATATAAATCTAATAAACAAATAAAACTATATAAAACTATATGGAACTATATTAAACTATTTAAAACTGTATTAAAACTATATAAAAGTATATAAAACTATATAAAACTATAAGAATCTATATGAAACTATATAAAACTATATAAAACTATATAAAACTATATAAAACTATATGAAACTATATAAAACTAATAATACAATATAAAACTATATAAAACTAAATGAAACTATATAAAACTATATTAAACTATTTAAAACTGTATTAAATCTATATAAAACTATATGAAACTATTTGAACCTATATAAAACTATATAAAACTATATGAAACTATATAAAACTAATAAAACTATATAAAACTATATGAAACTATATAAAACTATATAAAACTAATAAAACTATATAATACTATATAAAACTATATAAAACTTATAAAACTATATAAAGCTATATAAAACTATATAATACTATATAATACTATATAATACTATATAGAACTATATTAAAATATTTAAATTTGTATTAAAACTATATAAAACTATATAAAACTATATAAAACTATATAAAACTATATGAAACTATATAAAACTAATAAAACTATTTAAAACTATATAAAACTATATAAAACTAATAAAACTATATAAAACTATATAGAACTATATTAAACTACTTAAAACTGTCCTAAAGCTATATAAAACTATATAAAACTATATGAAACTATATAAAACTAATATAACTATATAAAACTATATGAAACTATATAAAACTATATAAAACTAATAAAACTATATAAAACTATATAATACTATATAAAACAATATGAAACTATATAAAACTAAAAAAACTATATAAAACTATATAAAACTATATAAAACTATATAAAACTAATAAAACTAATAAAACTATATAAAACTATATAAAACTAATAAAACTATATAAAACTATATAATAACATATAAAACTATATAAAACTATATAAAACTATATAAAACTGTATAAAACGATATAAAACTAATAAAACTATATAAAACTATATAAAACTATATAATACTATATAATACTATATAAAACTATATAAAACTATATAAAGCTATATTAAACTATATGAAACTATATAAAACTATATAAAACTAATAAAACTATATAAAATTATATAAAACTATATAGAACTATATAAAACTATATAAAACTGTATAAAACTATATAAAACTCTATAAAACTATATGAAACTATATAAAACTATATAAAACTATATAAAACTATATAATACTAATAAAACTATATAAAACTATATAAAACTATATAAAACTATATTAAACTATATGAAACTATATAAAACTATATAAAACTAATAAAACGATATAAAACTATATAAAACTATATAGAACTATATTAAACTATTTAAAACTGTATTGAAGCTATATAAGACTATATAAAACTATATAATACTATATAAAACTATATGAAACTATATAAAACTATATAAAACTAATAAAACTATATAAATCTATATAAAACTATATAAAACTATATGAAACTATATAAAACTATATAAAACTATATAAATGTAATAAACTATATAAAGCTATATAAAACTATATAATACTATATAATACTATATAAAACTATATAAAACTATATAAAATTATATAAAACTATATAAAACTAATAAAACTATATAAAACTATATAAAACTATATAATACTATATAATACTATATAAAACTATATAAAACTATATAAAACTATATAAAACTATATTAAACTATATAAAACTATATAAAACTAATAAAACTATATAAAACTATATAAAACTATATAATACTATATAGAACTATATGAAACTGTATAATACTATATAAAACTATATGAAACTATATAAAACTATACAAAACTATATAAAACTATATAAAACTATATGAAACTATATAAAACTATATAAAACTAATAAAACTATATAAAACTATATAAAACTATATGAAACTATATAAAACTATATAAAACTATATGAAACTATATAAAACTATATAAAACTATATAAAACTATATCAAACTATATAAAACTATATAAAACTATATAAAACTGTATAAAACTAAATGAAACTATATAATACTATATAAAACTATATGAAACTATACAAAACTATATAAAACTATATAAAACTATATTAAACTATATAAAACTATATAAAACTATATAAAACTATATGAAACGATATGAAACTATATAAAACTATATAAAACTATATAAAACTATATAAAACTATATGAAACTATATAAAACTATATAAAACTATATAAAACTGTATAAAATTATATGAAACTATATAAAACTATATAAAACAATATAAAACAATATGAAACAATATGAAACTATATAAAACAAATAAAACAATATAAAAGTATATAAAACTAAATGAAACTATATAAGTACTATATAATACAATATAAAACTATATGAAACTATATAAAACTATATAAAACTATATAAAACTATATTAAACTATATAAAACTATATAATACTATATAAAACTATATGAAACTATATAAAACAATATAAAACTATGTGAAACTATATAAAACTATATAATACTATATAAAACTATATAAAACTATATAAAACTATATAAAACTATATAAAGCTATATAAAACTATATAAAACTACATGAAACTATATAAAACTATATAAAACTAAGAAAACTATATAAAATTATATAAAACTATATAAAACTATATAAAACTATATAAAACTATATAAAACTATATAAAACTATATAATACTATATAAAACAATATGAATCTATATAAAACTAATAAAACTATATAAAACTATACAAATCTATATAAAACTATATAAAACTATATAATACTATATAAAACTATATGAAACTATATAAAACTATATAAAACTATATGAAACTATATAAAACTATATAATACTATATAAAACTATATGAAACTATATAAAACTGTATAAAACTATATAACACTAATAAAACTATATAGAACTATATAAAACTATATAAAACTATATAAAACTATATAATACTATATAAACAATATGAATCTATATAAAACTAATAAAACTATATAAAACTATACAAAACTATATAAAACTATACAAAACTATATGAACCTATATAAAAGTAATAAAACAATATAAAACTATATAAAACTGTATAAAACTAAATGAAACTATATAATACTATATAAAACTATATGAAACTATATAAAACTATATAAAACTATATAAAACTATATCAACTATATAAAACTATATAAAACTATATAAACTATATAAAACTGTATAAAACTAAATGAAACTATATAATACTATATAAAACTATATGAAACTATATAAAACTATATAAAACTATATAAAACTATATTAAACTATATAAAACTATATAAAACTATATAAAACTATATGAAACGATATGAAACTATATAAAACTATATAAAACTATATAAAACTATATGAAACTATATAAAACTATATAAAACTATATAAAACTATATAAAATTATATGAAACTATATAAAACTATGTAAAACAATATAAAACAATATGAAACAATATGAAACTATATAAAACTAATAAAACAATATAAAAGTATATAAAACTAAATGAAACTATATAAGACTATGTAATACAATATAAAACTATATGAAACTATATAAAACTATATAAAACTATATAAAACTATATTAAACTATATAAAACTATATAATACTATATAAAACTATATGAAACTATATAAAACAATATAAAACTATATAAAACTATATAAAACTATATAATACTATATAAAACTATATAAAACTATATAAAACTATATGAAACTATATAAAACTATATAAAACTACATGAAACTATATGAAACTATATAAAACTATATAAAACTATATGAAACTGTATAAAACTAATAATACAATATAAAACTATATAAAACTAAATGAAACTATATAAAACTATATAAAAGTATATGAAACTATATAAAACTATCTAAAACTATATAAAACCATATGAAACTATATAAAACTATATGAATCTAATAAAACAAATAAATCTATATAAAACTATATAAAACTATATAAAACTATATAAAACTATATAAAACTATATAAAACTATATGAAACTATATAAAACTAATAATACAATATAAAACTATATAAAACTAAATGAAACTATGTAAAACTATATTAAACTATTTAAAACTGTATTAATCTATATAAAACTATATGAAACTATTTGAACCTATATAAAACTATATAAAACTATATGAAACTATATAAAACTATATAAAACTATATAAAACTATATAAAACTATATGAAACTATATAAAACTATATGAATCTAATAAAACAAATAAATCTATATAAAACTATATAAAACTATATAAAACTATATAAAACTATATAAACTATATAAAACTGTATAAAACTATATAAAACTAATAAAACTATATAAAACTATATAAAACTATATAAAACTGTATAATACTATATAATACTATATAAAACTATATAAAACTATATAAAGCTATATTAAACTATATGAAACTATATAAAACTATATAAAACTAATAAAACTATATAAAACTATATAGAACTATATTAAACTATTTAAAACTGTATTAAAGCTATATAAAACTATATAAAACTATATGAAACTATATAAAACTATATAGAACTGTATAAAACTATATAAAACTCTATAAAACTATATAAAACTATATGAAAATATATAAAACTATATAAACTATATAAAACTATATAAAGCTATATTAAACTATATGAAACTATAGAAAACTATATAAAACTAATAAAACTATATAAAACTATATAAAACTATATAAAACTATATAATACTATATAATACTATATAAAACTATATAAAACTATATAAACTATATTAAACTATATAAGACTATATATCACTAATAAAACTATATAAAAATATATAAAACTATATAAAACTATATGAAACTATATAAAACTATATAAATCTAATAAAACAAATAAATCTATATAAAACTATATAGAACTGTATTAAACTATTTAAAACTGTATTAAAACTATATAAAACTATATAAAACTATATAAAACTATATAAAACTATATAATAACATATAAAACTATATAAAACTATATAAAACTATATAAAACTATATAAAAACTATATAAAACTATATAAAGCTATATTAAACTATATGAAACTATATAAAACTATTTAAAACTAATAATACTATATAAAACTATATAGAACTATATTAAGCTATATTAAACTATATAAAACTATACAAAATTATAAAGAACTATATAAAACTATATAAAACTGTATAAAACTATATAAAACTAATAAACTATATAAAGTATATAAAAGTATATAAAACTACATAAAACTATATAAAACTATATAATACTAATA